>NC_134399.1:56829164-57129164 GCF_050003625.1 Haematobia irritans | reverse complement strand
ACATCTTTCTCACATCCACGAGGTTTTTTAGTTCTTAACACCTTTTCCAGTAATACCAACAATGTAGAAGAAATTATACGATTTTATACATTTTTCAAATTTTTTTACCTTTCGCCTGGACGGAGAATCGAACCGCGGACCATGCACTTTGTAAGCCAACACACTAACCACTGAGCTATGTACCTGTTATGGTCATCAATAGATAAATATCCATATAATTTATATTTATATAGCATAGCTTGCGGCGCCCACGAACCGAATAAACAAAGTTTATTTAACAGAAACAAACATTTAGTTTGGCACCGTGGAGCAGTGGTTGCTACGTCCGACTTGCATGCCAAGGGTCGTGGGTTCGATCCCTGCTTCGACCAAAGTTTTTTTTGTTTTGTTTTTTTTTTTTACATATATTCCAGATATGTTCGGAAGATTCAGAAAAAATGTTCAACATTACATTGTAGTATATTAAATTTTCAACTGTAAAATGGGTCTTATTAAAGACCTAAAGTCAGAAAAAAACAGTGTTTGATATAAACGAAATGGACTGTGTTGTTGTTTCAAAAATAACTTTTTTTATTGAAAAACTAAAAATTTTGTAACAAACGAATTTTTTTGGTGATAAAAGTTTAAAATTTTCGAAGCAATTCAAAAAACTCTAACAAAGGAAAAACGTTTTCGGTACACATTTTCCAAACGTTCTTTTTCTTTGCGTGTACCTAAATCAGAGTGCAAATATGTATAGATCATAATGGGGAATATTTCGAAAAAATAAATCGATTTTCGATAATTAATATTTGTTTTAGTTCTCTAGTCCTGATGCGTTGAAAAAGGAATCAATTAAACACTTTTTTGTAGGGGCATATATAGTGAGCTTCAAAATAAAGTGTACAAATTCTTTGCTTTGTAAAAGTATTTTGTTGTGTTAAGTTTTTATTTTCGATTTTTAGGTTTAAGTAGAGATTTAAATATTCTTTTGACAAATCAAAAAACAATATAATGAAATCGAAAACATACATGCAAAGAAAAAAAAAACGTTTGGAAAACGTGTACCGAAAACGTTTTTCTTTTGTTAGAGTTTTTTGAATTGCTTCGAAAATTTTAAACTTTTATCACCAAAAAATGTCGTTTGTTACAAAATTTTTATTTTTTCAATAAAAAAATATTTTTGAACCAACAACACAGTCCATTTCGTTTATATCAAGCACTGTTCTTTTCTGACTTTATGTTGTTAATAAGACACATTTTACAGTTCATAGTAAAAATGTAATATAGTAGTATGTAATGTTAAACATTTTTTCGGAATCTTTCGAACATATCTGGAATATATGTAAAAAAACAAAAAAAAAACTGGTTGGAGTTCGGTCGAAGCAGGGCTCGAACCCACGACCCTTGGCATGCAATGTGGACGTAGCAACTGCTCCACGGTGCCTAACTAAATGCTTGTTTCTGTTAAATAAAGTTTGTTTAATCGGCTCGTGGGCGCCGCAAGCTATGCTATATTAATATAACTTATATGGATAATTAGCTATTTATGACAATAACAGCTGCGCAGCTCAGTTCATAGTGTGCTGGCTTACAAATTGCATGGTGCAAGGTTCGATTCTCCGTCCAGGCGAAAGGTAAAATTAAAAAAATATATAAAATCGTTTAATTTCTTCTACATTGTTTGTATTACAGAAAAAGGTGCTAAGAACAAATAACCTCGTGGAAGTGAGATAGATGTGAGGGAAAATGCAATTAGCCAGGAAAGATTGTTTTTTGAGTTAGTCTTCATGAAATTGTTTTTTCATCCTGGAAAAGAATCAACGTTTATCACAAACAGTATATACTTTCCTTCCAAATAAACTTCCTTACAGCGAAAAGCAAATTAGAAACGAACTTTGTCTAAAATTTCGTTTGGGAGGAAAGAATTATTTTTTTGCGTGTAGAGGATAACAATTAATTTACTTTGAAGGAAGTTCTTATGTATGTACTATTTATTATGACACTCACAGTAGGTTTAGATTACTGATGACCCTGGAAAATGTCACCTTAAGCATTCTGCCAATGTTTTCGGAACAATAAGGTTGATTCAACAAAACAAAATATTCGGTAATAAATAAAAGTGCCTATATCTAATAGGTACTTTTAGTTAATGTGGTATCACAATGGAGTAGTACAAGTAGTAGATAAAGAAACACGACTTATCCAATTTTTGATGTTGATGATAAATATTAAATACTTTCACCTGAATATAACATAGGTTAGGTTAGGTGGCAACCCGATGTATCAGGCTCACTTAGACTATTCAGTCAATTGTCTATTCAGTCAATGACAAGGGACCTCCTTTTTATAGCCGAGTCCGAACGGCGTTCCAGTGAAACCACTTAGAGAAGCTTTGAAACCCTCAGAAATGTCACCAGCATTACCGAGGTGGGATAATCCACCGCTGAAAAACTTTTTGGTGTTCGGTCGAAGCAGGAATCGGTGGCTCCCCGAATATAACATAAAAAAATTTTGATTCGTAAATAAATAGTTTTTATATCATAATATCAAAGAAAAAAAAAACTTTATACCCTGCACCATAGGATGGGGGTATCATTCCGTTTGTAACACATCGAAATATTGGTTTCAGACCCAATAAAGTATATATTCTGGGTCGTAGTGAAATCCTGAGTCGACTGACATCGCGCTAACTTCCTAACGAAACAAGATATCGACTTAAAACTTGCCACATATAAACCGACCCCCAAATTTGACTCTTGAAAAATCAAGTATATGCCATCTTAAAACCATGTGAAAATTGGTTCATACCAGCCCATTATTATATATAGCTCCCATATAAACCGATCTCCAGATTTGAGCTTCTTGGAAGAGTAAATTGCCTCCGATCCGATTGAAATTTAGTTCGGCATGTTAATATTTGCTGCTCCATAATTATATTTAATCATGAGGTTTGATTAAATATAATTAATGCTCAGGGCCGACCCCATATACGTCTGTCCGTCCGTCTATCTGTCTGTGAACACATTTTTGTAATCAAAGTCTAGGTCGAATGTTTGGTCCAATCAACAATTTAGCACAATTATCAATTTTGGGCCAGAATAGAACCTTCATTCATTTTGGACAACAGAGGTCAAAGTTGTTATACGATTTACGTGAAATTTTGCACAAGGAGTAAAATTAACATTCTTACTATGGTAGCCAAATGTGGTTGAATTCAGTTTGGAGTTAGATATAGCTCCCACACGCAGAGAAGGAATATGATCACCTCAAACATGTTTTAAGAGCAAAATGTTATTTTTGGGTGGTGACCATGTAACATGGTTTTCGCAACCATGTTATTTTCTCGGAAATCATGTATCTGATTTCGGCAAGCAGGTTATATTTGACGAGAAAATAACATTTTAGTGACAAACATGGTACATGGTCACCATACAAAAATAACATTTTGCTCTTGAAACATGTTTGAGGTGATCATATTCCTTCTCTGCGTGCATATTTCGATTTGGGCAAAAATGGCCAAAATACCCACATTTTCCTTGTAAAATCGCCCACTGCTAAGTCTAAAACATGTAAAAATTACTCAAAAGCCCTCAGATTTAAATTCTTCCCAAGTACTCGACGGCAAGACGCTGGATGGTATCAAGGACGATATAAGTTAATAGCATTTGCGGACCAGAGGTCTATGGATTGCTTTAAAGCTGATTTGATGCCAATTGGTGAAGTTTGGGAAGGAGCCGCTTTGGAGTTAGTCGATAGAAAAGACATACCGGCTAAACCTAGAGCACATGCATGGATACCGGCAAACCCTCCTGATCCTGAGTCAATACTAGAGAGACTAAAGCAATGTAACTCAGATCTTCCAACCGCCGATTGGAAGGTTGGTCGTTTGGATGAGGTGGATGGACCAAGACGACATGCGGTGTTTATATTGAACATTGAGTCGCTGCCACATCTAGCCCAGACACAAGGACGTGTAAGTTATGGCTTTCATGATATCCATATGAAGGTATACAAAAGCGATCAGCCAAAGGATTCCGAAACAAACAAGCCTTCGAAGGAGACATAGAAACTGCAGACATTGACGAACATCGCATGCGGGAAGTCCCTACAGGCTCAAACCTCACAAACGCTGAACCGCGGGTTGTTGCGAGAGTCACCGGGATCTGTGAAGAGGAAGCCCTTGATGACTCAATAGAAGTGGCTGATGTGTTGGTGGTTGAAAATTTGGATGGTTCTACGGTTCCTCCAGGTAAATCTTCACCATTGTAAGGTCGCTTGTGCTGCCTTAAAAGTTCTCCTGATGAAAGTTCTTATTCAAGAACCATACATATATAAGAACAAGATCTGTGAACTAAGCACTCCGGGTTTCAAACTTTTGCATAATACCGGTAAAGATATAAATCGAGCATTTATAATTGCTAAAAACGAACTAAACTTGTTTCTGCTTCCTTCATTTAGCAATGCAGACACTGTCGTAGCCAGTCTAGAGATATCCAAATGCAAATATTGGTTATCTTCGGTCTACATGGGATATGATAGGGAGATGCCACCATGTGCCGTTAAGACCTTAGTTGAGGAGTCACTGAAAACAAAGACAAAACTCATTATGGGATGCGATGCAAATGCATATCATAGTATTTGGGGAAGTAGTGATACTAATGCAAGGGGAGAGTCGCTAATAGAGTTTATTTTGCGTACTAACCTGGTAGTTTGCAATAAGGGAGATGCACCAACCTTCGTCACCAAAAACAGGCAAGAGGTTCTGGACGTCACCTTGGCCTCGCAAGAACTGAATGAAATGATATCTGATTGGCAGGTTTTAAGTGAACATAGCTTCTCAGATCATCGCTACATCAGTTCAGATTGGCTGTTCGTACTTCAAAGACCATATTTCCGCCAAATGTTAGGAAAGCTGATTGGAATAGGTATAGGGAATCGTTCAATATGATGATACCGGAAATACCAGAGACAAATAAGAGCACTGTGCAAGAAATCGAACACCCAGTGGAACGGATTACTAAGGACTTCAACATCTCACTGAAAGCTGCATGCCCTAGAGGGAAGCCAAGGGGGAAAATCGACCACCATGGTGGCCTACGGAGTTAAGTAATATGAGGAAATCCTGCAGGAAGCTCTCTAACAAAGCAAAGTCCACCAGAGCTCCTGAGGATTGGGACGCTTGCAAGAAGAATCTGAGAGGAGCGAGAACTGAGAAAGGCTCAGCATAACTCTTGGAATGTTTACTGCAGCAGTATTGAGAATACGTCCGAGGCTTCCAGACTACGGAAGGTACTAGCATCCACTAACTCCGCTCCAGGTTTCATTAAAACATCGCAGGGCAATTGCACAACGTCCAGTGAGGAGACGCTGGAGGTACTATTGGACACACATTTTCCTGGAAATCAGACGGTAGAACCATGTTCTGGCGGTGCCACAGTGGCCATTTCCTATCAAGGAAATTGTATCGGAATCTAGAATAAAATGGGCGTTAAATAGCTTTGGGCCATTCAAATCCCCCGGACCTGATGGAATTACTCCGGCGGAGTTACAAGCAGTGACTGAAAGAATTAATCCCTGGTTGATATATATAAAGGGCGGTTAAATTGTAAGGGCCGATGTTGAATGTGAACCACACCTAAACGCCAAGTTTTTTCCGAATTTTATTTGACATTTCTCTATTTCAGACTTACTCAATTTGAACCATGGAGAGATACACAATCAAACAACGCGTTAAATGGTTCCAAGAAATGGCAACAGTGGATGATCAATTTTCGAAGAAAATCATCTTCAGTGATGAGGCAGATTTTCACCTCAGTGGATTCGTCAATAAACAGAACTGCCGCATTTGGGCGAATGAGAATCCAAGAGTGATTGTCGAAAAACCAATGCAATGGGCTGGCGGCATCATCGGGCCGTATTTTTTTCCAAAATGAGGCCGGTCAGGCAGTTACTGTGAATGGAATATGTGGTTTCAGCAGGACGGTGCCACTTGCCACACAGCTAACGAAACAATGGCTCTTTTGCGCAACAAATTCAATGGCCGTGTTATCTCACGTAATGGCGATGTCAATTGGCCGCCAAGATCATGTGATTTGACACCGTTGGACTTTTTTCTTTAGGGTTATTTGAAAGAAAAGGTGTACGTCGAAAGCCAGCAAAAATTCAAGAGCTAAAGGATGAGATAATTCGGCATATTAACGGCATAAAACCTCCATTATGCCTCAGCGTCATCGAAAATTTGCGAAGGATTTCCGACCAATCAGCTTATCCTCCTTCCTACTTATGACTCTGGAGAGGATGATAGACATTTATCTTAGAACTAGCGTCGACTCGAAGGGCAGGTCTACTGAGACCGCTTTCCATGAACTAGTCAGCTTTATTGAAAGTTCACTATCTGTCAATGAATACACAATCGTGCCGTTTCTAGACATCGAGGGGGCATTCAATAACGTCCATTCGAGCTCTATATTAAATGGACTAGCAACTCTGAATGTTGATCCAGGTATACTTAGGCTGCTAGATGAACTACTAATGAGGAGACGTATTTCGGCCACACTAGGACAAGCAAACATACAAAGGTATGTGAACACCTCTTCTTTGGAATGTTGCTATAAACAACCTTCTGGTTTCCCTAGAAAAAGAAAGGATAAAAGTGGTGGCATAGGCAGACGATGTGGCTCTAGCAGTCGGGGGAAAATTCCCATTCACAATCAGATATGTTATACAGAGAGCCCTCCGGATGACTGAGAAATGGGCGAAAGGGAATGGTCTTGGAGTCAATCATGGAAAGACAGAAATAGTCATGTACTGCAAAGATCGCAAAACTCCCACGGTTAAGCCCATATCCTTAGGGGGTATATAATGCTATATGGTGTTGTAGTCTGGTGGCCGGCACTTCAGCAACCGACAGGTTTAAATAAAGTTCAGCATATGGCGTTCTTGTGTATCTCAGGCACATTCAGTAAGATAGGAACAGATTCTCTTAATGTCATGATGCATCTATAGCCTTTAGACATTTTAGCCAAACAGTCAGCTGCAACAACGGCTGTGCGGTTGCGCGAGCTATCGCTGTGGTCGGAAAAAATATACGGTCACAGTTCGGTCCTCAAAATAATGCCAGATGTGCCTAACGTAGTGGATTACACTCTGGCGAAACCAATTTTCGACAAAAAGTTTGAAACTCTAATTCCCAACAGTGAGGCGTGGTGTACATAGATATATAGATTTCTACTCCAAATTGGATGGACAAGTGGGTTTCGGAGTATATTCTAAAGATCTGGAACTTCGAATAGCGAAAAGAGTGCCTAATAACTGTAGTGTTTTTCAGGCTGAAATATTAGCAATAAGAGAGTTGGCGAATTGGCTGAGAAGTTCAAAAAAAATGTTCCAAAAATGTTGGCATTAATATATACTCAGACAGTCAACTTGCAATAAAATCCTTGGACTCCTTAACTCGAAAACGGCTATCGACTGCCGCAAATCTCTCAACGAAATGGATGAGCAGTACAATATTCACCTAATATGGGTGCCTGGCCATAGGAACATACCGGGGAACTCTTACTGCGTGAGAAGGCTGTCATGATGGCAAATGTTCGATGGGAGAATTGTAAGGGTTGTAACGACACCAAGCAAATATGGCCCCATTTAAACTTGAATCGCACACTCGATATGCTAGTGTTCTCAAGGCGTCAGATATCACTTCTGATATCTGCTATAACGGGTCGCTGCCTGATAGTTGAATTTGCAAAAACTATTGGTGCGAAGTATAATGACTACTGTATGACCTGTCATGATGCGGAGGAAAAGGAGTCAATTAAACATCTCTTGTGTAAGTGTCCTGCATTTTGTGTAAGGTGCAAGCGAATTTTAGGGGTATATAGCTGTAGATTAATGGCGGACCTGGAAAACGTTAACTTAAGCAGCCTGTTAATGTTTTTGGAACAATCTGGTTGGTTCAACAAAAGAAAATAATAGAGGAGGTTCAGTGGTTAAAACTAGAAGTGCCCATATGTAATAGGTACTTTTAGTTAAATGTGGTCACGTGGTCACAATAGACTGAATAGTCTAAGTGAGCCTGAAACTTAATCGGGCTGCACTTTAACCTAACCTAACCTAACCTTCCCATATTTTTATACCATGCGCCATACTGTAGAACAGTGTATTATAAGTTAGTGCTTATGTTTGCAACACCCAGAAGGAGATGAGATAGACACATGGTGTCTATCAGGGTGGGCCCCAAAGTCGATCTAGCCATGTCCGTCTGTCTGTGAACACAAAGTCTAGGTAGCAATCGACTTCAAATTTGGCTCAAGTATGTGCTTTGACCTAGAAAAGAAACCTATTTATTTAGGAAGAAATCGGTTCAGATTTAGATATAGCTGCCTTATATATCTTTCGACCGATTTAGACTCATATGACAGCAGAGGCCATAGTTTCATTCCGATTTACGTGCAATTTTGCACATGGAGTTGATATAACATTATTACTATATATGTTGAAATCTGTTCAGTTTTAGATATATCTGCCGTATATATCTTTCGCCCGATATCAACTTATATGGCGTAGGAAGCCAGATTTTTGCTCCTACGTACGTGAAATTTTGCACAGGGGTAGAACTAATATTCTGACTATGCATGCAAATTTGGTAGAAATCGGTAAAGATTTAGACATAGCTCCTCTATATATCGTTCGCCTCATTTAGACTAATATGGCCACCGTTGTTACAAATTTCACTCCGAATTATATGAAATTTGGCACAGAGAGTACAGTTAACACTTTAAAAAAGTGTGCCAAATTTGGTCAAAATCACCTCAGATTTGTACGAAGCCCCCATATATATCATATTCCGATTTGGGTACAAATGGCCAGTTCCCTTGTAACATCGCAAATTTCAAGGATTTGAGATAGTATCGAAATGTAGATCTACAAAATACTGCAGGTTATATTATAGTCGGCCCCTGATCGGATTATTATTTATCCGATCAGGTTAAAATGTGGCTCTCTATTACCATGTGAAGATTGGTTAATATCGGATCATAATTACACAAAAAAAATCAATTAATTTGATTGTCAATACAATTAAAATTATGTTTAAATTTGAGCTAACAACGTAATTTGTAAATACAATTACGATTTTAGTCACTTTAGCAACCAATTTTGTTATATCAACAAACATTTTGTTATATCAACAAAAATTTTGTTGAACTTAAAAATTTTCTGTAGCAACAATTTATTGTTAGCCCAAAAATTATAATATTATTTTCTGTGTACTTACAGACTCGTCTGTATAAACCGATCAAGAACTTAAGAACCTTATATAATCTGCCTTTTTTATCTAGCAGAGCCTCTGGTAAATAACAAAATATGGACCAACTTACAATTTATAAGACAAGGTCATGGAATACCTCGAATTCGGCAAATTTTACCACAAACCAAGTAATTCGATTGTGATTGACAGTATTTAGTAGAAAGTTCTTCCAAGTTGTATGGAACATAAGATTCGGCCTGGCCGAACTTTCGGCTGTATATACTTGTTTTTGTACGTGTAGTGTAGTTTAAAAAACAAGTTACATCAAATTAAATAACATTAATGGTAAAAAACATTTAAAATTAAATTTAAATGAATATCTAACATTTTGATATTCTTATGAATGAACTTCAAAAGGAAGAAAACAAATAAATTTGAAATAATTAATTTGAGAGTAGATTGGCCATACTATTCGATTGACTCGGAAACGAAATTAAAATTTTCAAAATATCCTTAACGAAAGAAGATAAACAATTCAAAGACATACACATACAAACACTGACTTTATTCATCACCATCACATGCCTTCCAACAGGAAACAGCAGGTTGTCACCCACTTTCATTGTCACCCCTTCTTCAGAACAAGCATTCCATCTCTGTAGGAAGCTGCTTCACAAGTGTTAACATCAATTTAAAATCGATCATACAAAAGGCCTCATTAAGTCAAGAGGGTTGTCGCCGCCTGCCTTCAAACACTCAGTCTTGAGGGTAAAACGCAGACTCGAGGGTGTTTGTTGCAAAAGTTCTCATTTATTTCAGCCTATTATCTAAGTTGTTGAAACAAACAAGGGAAGCATTTTCGTTTAGGATACAACGGAATGAAAATGTGGGCATAAGATACAATAGTAATTATTGACAACAAATTATTGTAAATGATTACAAGACCACTACAAAACTGTACAATTTACAGTACGATACGAGGGTTGCTTTAGAAGTTATACTCTGTGTATCAAAATCAAACAATTATCACAATGGACTGAATAGTCTAAGTGAGCCTGAAACTTAACCGGGCTGCCACTTTAACCTAACCTAAAATCAAACAATGAGGTTTAATGTTTGGAAGTCACCGTGGTGAAATGGTTAGCATGCCCAACTTGCATATGACTTCACTATCTTTTTCGGTTTAACTCTTCTCAGTAATGCTGGATGTTCTTCCTACACAGACTGTTCTTCATATGTTTGGGTGTAAAAATTATATGTTTGGAATTCAAATTTCTTAACACAATATTTTTAAGTGCAAACATATAATGCTCATAAACGAACATAACATGTTTGGGACTTAAATGTTAGTATGTTAGACATAAAATGTTTATGTTTGGGACATAAAATGTTTGTAAATATAATATGCTTAGATGCAAACATATATTAATTTAGAAGTAGCCTATAAACATATATGTGTTTAGAAAGAGAGACCTACACTGAGAAAAATATTGTCGTGAGGCCAATGATTTCATGTCATTAAAATACGAATGCAAATTCCGCTTAGCATTAGAAGACGCATTTCTCTAATATAAAGTTTTTTCCTTGTCCAAAAGTCGATAAACTTTTCAATGAAGTCGTGATTTGACTTAAACTGGGTATCATAATATGAAAGAAAAATTTTTTGAGGTAAGGCCAACTTGACTTTAAAATTCAGAAAAAAATCTTTAAAATTAATAAAATTGTCTTTAAATTTGTTGTCTTTTTGCATCTTGACTACAAATCAAAAAATCGTTCAAATATAAGACATGTTTTTCAACACTTTATTTTAAAGGCGTTTTTTACATGAAACATAGCATAACTTCTACTGAAAGTCGAGTCTGAACTTGGAAAATAAAGTTGTCGTTAACTCGTTTTTAAAGGATTTTGACTTATGACGAAAAAAGCTGACAAAAAAAAAAACGAAAAATTCAAATTTGCTTCCTAGAAGCAAGTACACAAAACCCAAATTTAAAAGAGAATTTTGTCTTAAAAGTATCCTTATTTGCTTCTTTGGCTCGGAATCAATAACAAAATTGTTAAAGTAAAGACAAAATCTTTGGTACCGGGTATGCTTTTTTTCGGTGCACTGAAAAAAATATTTTCGTGAGGGCAAAGATTTCATGTCCTTAAAATACGAATGCACTTTTTGCTTAGAATAGAAGACACATTTCTCTGATATAAAGTTTTTTTCCTTGTCCAGTAAATAAAGTAATTATTTCATTATAATTTAGTGATTCAAATTAAAAATGGGTATCCTAAAATGAAAGAACATTTTGTTTGACTAAGGTCAAGTTTTCTTTAATAATTGTGAAAACTCTTTAAAATTAATGAAATTGTCTTTAAATTTATTGTCTTTTTGCATCTTGACAACAAAGCAAAAAAGCGTTTAAAAATAGGAGATGTTTTTCAACACTTTATTTTAAAGACGATTTTTACTTGAAAGATAGCATCATTTCTACTTCACGTCGAGTCTGAATTTAAAAATTTTATATCGTTATCACGTTTTGAAATGAGCACGCCGTGCATAATTTTTTCTATGCAATTCTGTCTGTATCCTTACTTAAATTCTATGCTTCTTTGGCTAGGTATCGATACCAAAATCATTGGTGTAAAGACAAAATCTTTGGAACCGGGCATACTTTTTTTTAGTGCATAAGACGGAATTACTCCATTTTTGGAACCTTTGCATTGCTTTAAAAGTTGTGCATTGGAAGTTATTTTGGATGAAGAAATTAAAAAAAAATAAACAAGTATATACAGAGGTAAGTTCTGCACGGCCGAAACTTAAATACCCACCACCATGAATCAAAAATTATAGTTTCCTTTGAAATTTCAGTGGGGTTTGAAGACAGATATTATCCCAAGCAGAGCAGTTCAACTAGTACACTTCCCGAAGATAAATTTAAAGAATATATCAGTTTCTGGTTTTATAAGAACCATTTTTGTTTGAGTTTTAGAGGAATCATTAACATCTCTTGCATAAGTGTGCAAGAAAATGATGAAATGTTCACCCCCATTATTTAAATTATTGCGAGAAGTAGAATCTGGAAATTTTACATTCAGTTTCAAACAATTTTCACGATCAGAGCGCCTTCTATACCTTCAAAAGTGAAATCGGTCTATATGGAGGCCTTGCCAAATGGACCAATAAAAACTAAATCCGATACACGTTTTTGTGAGTCTAAAATAACAGAATATTTACAAATTCAGGTAAATCGGATAAAAACTACGGTTTCTAAAAACCAATGCTGTGGAGTCGGAGTCTGAAGATTTTGCATTGATCGAATGAATAACACAATGGAATCTAATTTGCGCAAAAGCTTGTTTAGTGGCAAAAAATGTGAAGTGTTTTAAAAAATTTAAATTAAACTTAGTCGGAGTCGAGCAAAATTTTTACTTCACGTTTTTGCCACTAAACAAGTGTGTCCAAATTAGATTCCATTGTGTTATTCATTCGATCAATGTACGGTATGACTGCAAACGAAACACAACTTCCAATTATGGAGATTATTTTATGTTTTCTAGAATGTTAGACTAGCAAATGGGCTGTTTCTATAAACAAATTTTGTCAAAGTTTTATTTCTGTTGAAAATTTTATAAAATTTTTATTTCTATAGCAAATTTTTTCAAAATTTTATTTCTTAAAATTTGCTTCAAATTTTGCACAAAGAATATATTTAATAGAGCAGTCAAGTAATTATACCCTGCTCCACACTGTGGAACAGGGTATTATAAGTTAGTGCATATGTTTGGAACACCCAGAAGGAGACGAGATAGACACATGGTGTCTTTGGCAAAAATGCTCAGGGTGGGCTCCTGAGTCGATATAGCCATGTCCGTTTGTAATCAAAGTCTAGGTCGCAGTTTTAGTCCAAACGACTTCAAATTTAGCACAAGTATAGAACCCTATTGATTTTGGAAGAAATCGGTTCAGATTTAGATCCCATATACATATATTTCGCCCGATGTGGACTTATATGGCCCCAGAAGCCAGAGTTTTACCCTAATTTGCTTAAAATTTTGCACTAGGAGTACAATTAGCAGTGTAGTCCAAATTTTATTGAAATCGGTTCAGATTTAGATATAACTCCCATATATATCTTTCGCCCGATATGGATTAATACGGTCCCAGAAGCCAGAGTTTTACCCCAATTTGGTTGAAATTTTGCACTAGGAGTACAATTAGTAGTGTAGTCAAGTGTGCCAAATTTTATTGAAATCGGTTCAGATTTAGATATAGCTCCCATATATATCGTTCGCCCGATTTACACTCATGTGACCACAGTGGCCAATCTTTTACTCCGATTTAATTGAAATTTTGCACAGGGAGTAGAATTATCATTGTAACTATGCGTACCAAATTTGGTTGAAATCGGTTCAGATTTCGATATAGCTCCGATATATAGCTTTCGCCCGATTTACACTCATATGACCACAGAGACCGATTTTTTGCTCCGATTTAGTTGAAATCTTGCACAGGGAATAGAATTAGGATTGTAGCTATTCCAGCCAAATTTGGTTGAAATCGGTTCAGATTTAGATATAGCTTTCGCCCGATTTACACTCATATGACCACAGAGGCCAATTTTTAACTCCGATTTAGTTGAAATTTTGCACAGGGAGTAGAATTAGCATTGTAGTTATGCGTGCCAAATTTGGTTGAAATCGGATCAGAGTTAGATATAGCTCCCATATATATGTTTTTCTGATTTCGACAAAAATGGTCAAAATACAAACATTTTCTTTGTAAAATCACCACTGCTTAGTCGAAAAGTTGTAAAAATGACTCTAATTTTCCTAAACTTCTAATACATAAATCATAAATAAACTTTTGCGAAGTTTCCTTAAAATTGCTTCAAATTTAAATGTTTCCCATATTTTTTTACTAATATTGTGTTCCACCCTAGTGCATTAGCCAACTTAAATTTTGAGTCTATAGATTTTGTAAAAGTCTATCAAATTCTGTCCAAATCGAGTGATATTTAAATGTATGTATTTGGGACAAACCTTTATATATAGCCCCCAACACATTTGACGGATGTGATATGGAATCGAAAATTTATATCTACAAAGTGGTGCAGGGTATAATATAGTCGGCCCCGCCCCACTTTAGACTTTCCTTACTTGTTAGTTTGAAATTAGTTAAGATTTAGATATAGGTCTCATATCTTTAGCCCGATTTACATTATTATTACTACAGAGTCCAAAATTGTCCGATTTCGAAGAACATAGGTTGTTGAATTAACAGTCTTATTATGCACTCCAAATTTGGCCAAAATCATTTTAGATATATCCATATATATTTCGCCCGATACGCCTTTTTAAGGCCCATAACGTTAGATTTAAATTTTAAGTGCATAGATTTTATAGAACTGTAAACAATTTTTGTTCAAATAGGTTCAGATTCAAATTCATGCATATGGGAATATATACCTTTATAAATATAATATATACCTTTAAATCGGGAGACATCACTTTATGGTCCTAAAATACTTCTAGATTTCGTATTTCAGGAAAATTGCATACAAACTACGGTTTCTATAAGCCCAAGAAGTAAAATCTGGAGATCGGTCTATGTGGGGGCTATACCAAAACATGGACCGATACTCACAATTGGCACACCTCTTTATGGTCCTAAAATACCTCTAGATTTCCAATTTCAAATTTCCAATTGGATAAAAACTACGGTTTCTATAAGCCCAAGAACCCAAATTGAAAGGTCGGTTTGTATTGAGACTATATCAAAACCTGGACCGAACTTGACCTGTCTGCAGACAAAAGACGAGTTTGTGCAAAATTTCAGCATGATTGCTTCATTATTGAAGATTGTAGCGTGATTACAACAGACAGACAGACGGCCAGACAGAAAGGCAGAGACGGACATGCTTATATCGTCTTAGAATTTCTCCCTGATTAAGAATATATATACTTTATATAGTCGGAATGACAAACTTATTATACCCCATCACCATTCTATGGTGGTGGATATAAAAAACTAAAAAATAAAAATACACAATTATTTTCATTTTTTACTAGAGACGTGCAGTGTAAAATGGTTTCAAAATTGAGTACTTTTTGATGATTACGATGACAGTTCGGAAACTTCTTAGCCTAGCACAAAAAGCGCGGTGCAAACAGAAAAAAGTTAAGTGTTTTGGAAACTTCCATCTCTGTTATGAACACATGTTAAATTTTGTTTCGATCTGGCAACTCCTTCATATAGAAACAGGTGTTCAAATAAGACGCATCCGCAATTTTTTTACAATGGAAAAATTAGAAATGCGTGCTGTCATTAAATATTTACATAAAAAAGGTTTATCGGGACAAAAAATTCATAATGATATGGTGAATGAACAGTAAAAAATTGGGTTGCTGAATTTAAACGTGGTCGTAAAGCATTGAAGATGAACCACGTAGTGGACGTCCAAAACAGCAACAACAACAGAAATTGTAGCCAAAGTGCATGATATGCTATTAAATGATCGACGAATAAAAGTGCGTGAGATTGCTAATATCATGGGCATCTAAAATGATCGAGTCCATTTAATTTTGCTTGAAGAACTACAGATGAAAAAGCTTTCTGCAAGTTGGGTGCCGCATTTGTTAACAGTAGATCAAAAACGCATAAGAATGAACATTTCTCAAGCTTGTTTGGATCGTTTTAAGCGAAATAAAAAAATTCCTTGCTGGCAAGCGTTTTACCTCAAATGAAGATGTAATTACAGTTGTAAACCACTATTTTGAAGACCTTGAGGAAAACTATTTTAACCAAGGGATAGAATTGCTTGAAAAGCGTTGGACTAAGTGTATTGAAGTTTCAGGAGATTATATTGAAAAATAAAAATATTTTTAAAAAACTAACTATTCTCTTTCATTGATAGGCTAAGAAGTTTCCGAACCGCCCTCGTATAAAAGAAGTTTATAAAAATTTGAATGCCCATCAATATGGAAAATATTTACAGCTTAGTTAGATCACAGCCTGTGTTTCTTATTTACATCGACAATTTTGTATGACATCGAACCACATCGAGGCGGGCGGACAAAGACAAAATTGTATCTATGAATGATTGTTATTAAAGAAATAATCGAGTGATTTTTTAAGAGCTATAGGACAATTTTTCAAAAAATACAACTCATAAAATTCAGAAAAATTCATAAAATCTTTGTTTGAATCGATAGTACGGTCTATATATTTAATGCTTCAAGATTAATTGATGCTATTGTTTGCCGCGCCTGCGCATCAAATGGTCCATCCGCTTAGTCAAAATTTGGTATACTCTGCAACATTTCAGCCAGCATCTCACGAATAAATGCTTCTACACGGACGAAAAAGACTGTTTTTCATATGTTTGGGTATAAACATTATATGTTTGGAACTCAAATTTGTAAACACAATATTTTTGAGTGAAAACATATAATGTTCATAAACTAGCATAATATGTTTGGGACATATATGTTAATATGTTAGAACATATTATGTTTGGGACATAAAATGTTTGTAAATATAATATGCTTGGATTCAAACATATATTAATTTAGAAATAGCCCATAAACATATATGTGTTTACAAAGAGAGACAAAGTGTATGCTGGAAGTAAAATAATGAAAGTAACCAATTGGCGCATTAAAAATATATATACACAAAGAAAATTTCATTAAATATAGGAAAAATACTACGTGTGAATATAAACAAGTATAAATTTACATATTATGAGTAAACATATATTTGTTGTGATATAAGACTTCGCCAAAAATTGTATATGCTTAAGTAAAATATTAAAATGAGTATTCGGAGAGAAAATACATTCGGAACCAAGATAAAATATATTTGAAAAAAAGAGCATGAGTTTTGTTTATCATTTTCGCATTACGGGCATAATTTTTTTGTTTCGTCAAAACAAATCGGAACGTAGGACGAGTAAGTCAAAATATTCAAACAAAGGTAATTAAAGGGATCTTCATAAAAACTAACGAAAGGGCACTATACACTGAACAAAAAGCATGTCCGGTTCCAAAGATTGTGTCTCCACTTTAACAATTTTGATATTGATTCCGAACCAAAGAAGCGGAGAATACAAGTAAGGATGCTTTTAAGACACAATTCTCTTTTAAATGGGGTTTTGTGTACTTGACTCTACGAAGCACATTTCAATTTTTCGCTTTTTCAGATTTTTTTCATATGCTATAAAATGTCCGTTAAAAACAAGACTTCCAGTAGAAATTATGCTATGTTTCAAGTAAAAAATGTCTTTAAAATAAAGTATTGAAAAACATATCCTATTTTTTTAATGATTTTTGCCTTGTAGTCATGATGCAAAAATGCAACAAATTTAAAGACAGTTTCATTAATTTTAAAGATTTTTTCTGAATTATTAAAGTCAAGTTGACCTTAGTCCAAAAATTTGTTCTTTCATGTTATGATACCCATTTTAAGTCAAATCACTTAATTATAACGACAACACGACAACACCAATTTATACCGGCCTTAAGAATTAAATTAAGTACAAAATTATTCGTTAATAAAAATTCATATTTATTTGTATTTCTAAATTAATGGTGTTACATACTAGCAAACAATTGTTTACACCAAAATAAATTTATGTGCTGTTGTAAAATTACTGTTTAGAATTTAAATATAATGTGCTTTTGAATGGTTATCGTTAACCTTAGGATTCGATGGAAAAATATGTTTATATACTCGAATTCACGTTCTTCTTTTGTAAGAGTTTTTGAATTTCTTCGAAAATTTTAAACTTGTATACAAAAACCTTTATTTGTTACACAATTTTTATTTTTGCAATAAAAAAATAATATTTGATTTGAACACAGTCCATTTCGTTTATATCAAGCATTTTTCTTTTCTGACTTTAAGTCTTTTATAAAACACACTTTACAATTTCCTAGTAAAAATTTAATATAATAGTATGTAATGCTGAACCCCTTTTCGGGAACTTCCGAACGAATCTGGAATATATGTTAAAAAATATATTAAAAAAACATGGTGTTGGTCGAAGCAGGGATCGAACCCAGGACCCCTGTCACGCAAGGCGGACGACTGCTCCACGCTGCCAACAAATGTATGTTTAACAATGTTATGTTGTTAAACAATGTTATGTTTGCATCGGCTCGTGTGCGCCGCAAGCTATGCTATATAAATATAATTTATAACGATAATTATCTCTTGATGACCATAACAGCTACGTAGCCCAGTGGTTAGTGTGCTGGCTTACAAACTGTGTGGTTCGCTGTTCGAATCCCCATCCGGCAAAAGGTAAAATTGAAAAAAAAAAATTATAAAATTTAATAATTTCTTCTACAATGTTTGTATTACAGAAAAAGGTGCTAAGAACTAAAAAAAATCATGGAAGTGAAAAAAATGTGAGGCAATATACAATTAGGCAGAAAAAAAATTTTGAGGACAATATTCTTTGGGAGAAAATTCTTCTCAGCATATAATATTTTTGGGTCCAAAAATATTATATGTTCACATAATAACATATAGTAACATATAGTTGTTTGGAACTTAGACTACCCAAACATATTATATTTTTAGACCAATGTGCTTTCAAACATATTATATATTGGAAGAAATCAAACATATAAATGTTTGGGCAATACCCAAAAATGTATATGCTTGAAGCAAAATATGTTTGGGAGTATATGTTACAGAAGCGATTTTTTTTGAGGGTGTATGATGTCTCCCAATGCGTCAAGTGAACTAGGCTTATCTGTATAGACATGAGCTTTAACATATCCCTACAAAATTTCTGCGTTGCGGTAGATCATTCGGCTTCAATTCTTGAACCAGCTGTATTTGAAAGGTTTCACACATAAATATATATAACATATATGTCGCAAACATGTTATGCTAGTTTATGAACATTATGTGCTTGCACTTAAAAATAATGTGCTAAAAATTTAAGTTCCAAACATATAATTTTTACCCCGTAACATATGAAAAGCAGTCTTTTTCGTCCGTGCATCTGAAACTGCGATTAAATTTTATCCTTCAAACTATAAAGTTTTCTTTAACACGTGAAAAAAAATAATTATGTCTAACAAATGTTCTTGAATTTGTCGAAAAATATTTACTTATTTTTATGATCTCGGCGTCATATCGCCGTTTGTAATATAGTTTATTTTAAATTTTCTATAATTAACAAAATTTTTCTTCCTGGTGGGTTCACCGTTTTTTTGAGTGTATGATTAGATGCACCCTCATTTAACTTTTAAAGCAAACTTCGTAAATTTCAAGTATGTTTGTTGTTTTTTTTTATAAAGAATCTAACATAAGGAGAGGCCGTTTTCACGTTGCTGAACTGCTCAAGTAGAGACAACACACCGAAAACATTTCGGTTTCGGAACAACATAAAAATGCCAACATACGGTCGACTGAGAAAATTCGATCGACTTTTGTAGACCACAACTAGAGTTCATCAATGATTTTTTTTTCAGCGAACTCCTCATCACACAACACTGGTTGAGTGATGCGGGGCTCTTATTTGTATATTTTGGTTACGACTGCCACTATAAGAGCAGCGTCAGCGCACATAAATAAACACAACCCTTATTGTTTCGTCTTTCTCGTCCTTGCACTGAAAAAAATATTGTCGTGAGGTCAAAGATTTCATGTCTTTAAAATACGAATACAAATTTTGCTTAGCATAGAAGACGCATTTCTCTAAAATAAAGTTATTTTCCTTGTCCAAAAGTCGATAAACTTTTCAATGAAGTCGTATTGTCCTTATAATTAAGTGATTTGACTTAAAAATGGGTATCTTAACATGAAAGAAAAAATTTATAGGATAAGGTCAACTTGATTTTAATAATTCAGAAAAATTCTTTAAATTTAATGAAATTGTCTTTAAATTTGTTGTCTTTTTGCATCTTGACTACAAAGCAAAAAATCGTTCAAATATAGGACATGTTTTTCAAAACTTTATTTTAAAGAAGTTTTTTACTTCAAACATAGCATAATTTCTACTGGAAGTCGAGTCTAAATTTGGAAAATAAAGTTGCCGTTAACTCGGTTTTAAAGGACTTTGATAGCATATGAAGAAAAAAAGCTGAGAAAGCGAAAAATTAAAATTTGATTCCTAGAAGCAAGTACACAAAACCTAAATTTAAAAGAGAATTGTGTCTTAAAAGTATCCTTACTTGTATTCTCCGCTTCTTTGGCTCGGAATCAATACCAAATTTTTTAAAGTAAAGACAAAATCTTTGGAACCGAGTATGCTTTTTTTTCAGTGTGGTATTTCAATCCTCATAAATATTTGTCCTTTAATTCATGAATTCATTCACTCACTCACCTAGTTAGTCAGCTAGCCAGGGGATAGTTTTTAAACAATATATCCTGGAAATGGTTGAAAATTCATTTGGTGATTCTGGATGCAGAGTGAAAGGCAATGATCGTCAAATCATTTTAGGGCTGTTTGTGCGTTATTGATTTGCTGTTTCCAAATGACTGCCAACACCTTGGGGTGTCACCAGAGTATTTAGCCAGAGAATTTTGAATACACATGGAAGGGTCGGCATAAACATGTTCTGACAGACTGTTCACTATTGGACCTTCATTGTTCTTCATTTCTATTCATGCCATGATGGTCCAGTGTAATTTGAGGACTAATCATTTGGGGCAACAATCTCAAAATTATATTTTCATACATATATGTAGTATGAACAAATAATTTCTCTCGAGAATGACTAAAGATTTTACAAAATATCTGGTTTAATTTCAGACATTTAATTGCGAATTTTTTCATCTCTTGTTAAAAAAAAGTGCTTAATTGTTTAGTACTCCTCCACAACAAGGCAACTTATGCATAAATCATTATATATAGAGCCAAGTTTTTTAATCACTAATCAGACAACAAGGGCTGCTCCATCTGAGCTCCATCTTTTAACTCAGGTTATGCAAAGATACAGTTCTTTCCTCAGCAAAAAGATAACAAAACTATCTATAACCTATTTAATTTTATTATACCCTCCACCATAGGATGGGGGTATATTAACTTTGTCATTCCGTTTGTAACACATCGAAATATTGCTCTAAGACCCCATAAAGTATATATATTCTGGGTCGTGGTGAAATTCTGAGTCGATCTAAGCTTGTCCGTCCGTCTGTCCGTCTGTCCGTCTGTCCGGCTGTCCGTCCGTCTGTGGAAATCACGCTAACTTCCGAACGAAACTAGCTATCGACTTGAAACTTGGCACAAGTAGTTGTTATTGATGTAGGTCGGATGGTATTGAAAATGGGTCATATCGGCCCACGTTTACGTATAGCCCCCATATAAACCGATCCCCAAATTTGCCTTCCGGAGCAGCAAAATTCATCCGATCTGGTTGAAATTTGGTACGTGGTCTAAGTATACGGTCTCTAACAACCATGCAAAAATTGGTCCATATCGGTCCATAATTATATATAGCCCCCATATAAACCGATCCCCAGATTTGACCTCCGGAGCCTCTTGGAGGAGCAAAAGTCATCCGATGCGGTTGAAATTTGGTACATTTCGTTAGTATATGGCCTTTAACAGCCATGTAAAAATTGTCAAATTTTATTACTATAGAAAGTTTTGTCAAAATTTCATTTCTATAGAAAGTTTTGTAAAAAGTTTATTTCTATAGCAATGTTTGTCAACATTTTATTTCCATAGAAAATTTTGTCAAAATTTTATTTCTATAGAAAATTTTGTAAAAAATTTATTTCTGTACAAAATTTTGTCCACATTTTATTTCTATAGAACATTTTGTCAACATTTTATTTCTATAGAAAATTTTGTCAACATTTTATTTCTATAGAAAATTTTGTCAAAATTTTATTGCTATAGAAAATTTTGTCAACATTTTACTTCCATAGAAAATTTTGTCAACATTTTATATCTATAGAAAATTTTGTCAAGTGTTTATTTCTATAGAAAATTTTGTCAAAATTTTATTTCTATAGAAAATTTTGTCAAACTGAATTATATACGTATTTAATCGGCCTTTTTTTTGTTTAATATATACCCCTTATGGACTAACTTACAATTTAGAAGACAGTGTTAAAAAGTTTTACGATACCTTGCCATCGGCAAGTGTTATCGCAACCCAAGTAATTCGATTGTGGATGACAGCCTTTAGTAGAAGTTCCTACGCAATCCATGGTGGAGGGTACATAAGATTCGGCCTGGCCGAACTTACGGCCGTATATACTTGTTTTAGTTCATGGAGATTATTTGATTTATATTTTGCCAAATGTAATTATACCCCGCGCCACACTGTGGAACAGGGTATTATAAGTTAGTGCATACACCCAGAAAAAAGTGACCCCTTCTTTAAGTTAAAATGAACTCATTGTGAAGAAAGTTGAACTTCGTATAGCGCCAAAGACATTTTTATTTGTTTGAACGATGTGATTTTCATAAAAATTAGGTAGAATGCATTCCATATATTAGTTAACATTTTCCTATATTTATGTACCACTATACTACAGAATGAAAAAAATTTAACTGAATTGAATTCATATATGGAATGATTTTATTGAACTTTTTTCATTAATTTGGACAAATCTTACATATTTGTTGTAAACCTTTTACTTCAAAATTAGAACTGCTTATCTTCGTTTTTAAATACAATTTTATTTATTTATATAGAAAATTTTTTTCTTCAATAAAAAACATGTTTTATTAATATATTAAATATATTTATTAAGAATCAACAGCATCGAAATATTAGTTTATTATTCCACTATTTCCAATTTCCACACTGAAGAAACAGTGAACCCATCAGGAAGAAAACTTTTGGTTAATTTTAGAAAATTTTAAATATTTTTAGAAATTTTTAACTAAACAGTATTACAAACACTGGCATCATGCCGATATCACAAAAATAAGTAAATATTTTTCGACAAATTCAAGAAAATTTCTTAAACATAAATATTTTTTTCACTTGTTAAATTTCGCAGTTTGATGGGAAAAATTGGAGTTCAAAATTGCAAGAATGTCTTTAGTGACATACGAAGTTCATGGTGGACGCATTTGTAGAAAAAATTACAAATTTAAAGAAATAATGAAATATTTTCTGAGAAGTATGAATTTACTAAATCCTCATCCTTCATTTGTGTATAATTTTTTCCCGTTTTTTAGTTCATTTAACTAATATACGCAAACAATTATTAGAGTAAATGACATTTTTTCTAAACACAATAAATCTATGAACTAATATAAAGTTAAATTGACTTTAGTGAAATAGAGAGTTCACTTTTTTTTTGAGTGCATGTAATGTTATCAACTGTAAAACGTAATTTTTTTCTTCTTCTTGTGCCTTTCACTTTTAATAAGTTGCTGCCTAACGATTTTGTCCCCATTTGACAATTTCAATGCCTACAAATATAAAAAATCATAAACCAATTTTTTCACGAATGAATGTTACCTGATGAATGAAGGGGTTGTTATTCTGTTGGTGTTTTCTATCTTTGTACACCATCACGAACATTGATAGACTTATTGTTTGTTATTTATGTTCAATAATTTAAAAAAAAAAACGAAAATTGTACACACTAATTTAAAATAACACATATTTTATATATTTTCTTTGTTATTTATTATATTATTTTACTATATTATTTTTAACAATCTCTCCGTATACCATAACAACGCGATTCCAACTAAAAAAACAACCCACGCGCAAACATATCGATTACACCGATGACAGGTATCGATTACAGGTAGACAAAAGAGATATAGGAACATTTCCTATTTTCTAACAAGTATGTTTCCTTAAGTTTTGAAAGGATTGAATACTTCTTAGTACGAATGAACTAAAATATATTTCCATGCCAAGTGTTATTCGTATGTATGATAAGCTTTCTATAATAAAGGAAGTCAGAATTATCATTTTATAAGAAATTTTACTAAATTTGAGGAAACTTGGTTTTAGTTCATATTTTGTTTATTTTTACGAATGCTTTGTTATCAGTGAATAAAATTTTCTTGTTCAGTAGTAAATTCTTATACCCAGCGAAGAAAACAATATTAGTAAAATTCCATGCCTTATTCTAGTTAATGAACTATTCCTAACTGCTTTCAGTTTAGGAGCTTTTTACTGAAACAAGTAAATTTTATTATTTCACACAAAAATTTAACTTAATGGAAATAAAATGGCTAAACTAAATTGATGAACATTTTTTCCTTTAGTTTCGAAGACACTTTTTTCTAGGTGTATGTTTGCAACACCCAGAAGGAGACGAGATAGACACATGGTGTCTATGGCAATAATGCTCAGGGTGGGTCCCTGAGTCGATTTAGCCTGTCTGTGAACACATTTTTGTGATCAAAGTCTAGGTCGCAGTTTAAGTCCAATCGCCTTCAAATTTGGCACCAGTTCCTGTTTTGGGTCAGAATGGAACCTACTGCTAAGTCGAAAACTTGTAAAAGTAACTCAATTTTTCCTTTATTTCTAATACATAACTATCGACCGATAAATCATAAGTGCACTTTTGCGAAGTTGCCTCAAAATTGGTTCAGATTAAAATGTTTTCCATATTTATACCGTTCACGACTACTGTGGTACAGGGTATAATAAGTTTGTGCATTTGTATGTAACGCCAAGAAATAATTGTCATAGACCCATCTTTTAATATACCGATCGGCTTAGAATTAAATTCCGAGTCGATTTAACGATGTCCGTCTGTCTGTCTGTCTGTCTGTCCGTCCGTCTATCTGTATATGTAATTTTGTGCACAATATACAGGTCGCAGTTTAAGTCCGATCGTCCTCAAATTTGACATAACGTCTTTCTTCGGGTAGAAGACAATCGCTATTGATTTTGGAAAAAATCGGTTCAGATTTAGATATGGCTACCATATAGTTATCACCGATTTGATCATAATTCACGTATTTATGAACCGACGTTCTTCAAATTTTGTACATCTGAATGTTTTGTCAGTCCCGTAAAAACTGCCAAATATCAGCTAAATCGGTTCAAATTTATATATAGCTCCCATATATATCTTTTGACCGATTTGGACTTATATGGCCCCAAAAGCGAGAGTTTTGCCCTGATTTGCTTCAAATTTTGCACAACGAGTACATTTAATAGTATCGTTAACTGTGCCAAATTTAGTTGAAATCGGTTCAGATTTAGATATAGCTCCCCTATATATCTTTCGTCCGATTTTGACTTATATGGCCCCAAAAGCCAGAGTTTTGCCCTGACTTGCTTCAAATTTTGCACAACAAGTACGTTTAATAGTATCGTTAATGTGCTTAATTTGGTTAAAATCGGTTCCGATTTAGATATAGCTCCCATATATATCTTTCGTCCGATTTGGATTTATATGGCCTCAAAAGCCAGAGTTTTGCCCTGAGTTGCTTGAAATTTTGCACAAGGAGTACGTTTTATAGTATCGTTAATTGTGCAAAATTTAGTTGAAGTCGGTTCAGATTTAGATATAGCTCCCATATATCATTCGCCCGATTTGGACTAGTATGCCCACCAGCGTTGCCAATTTAGCTTTTTTCCCGCTAGATTTGGCTTTTTTTGAAGACGTTTAGCGGGAAAAAAATGCATTTAGCTTTTAGCTTTTTTTCTGGCATTTTTCATGACCCTTTTAGCTATTTTTGGCTTTTTTATTTTCGACATGTTCCTATTGAAATATGAAATAATTCGAAGCTCAATTGAAGCATTAATAATTATTCCAGCCATTATCCGGGCATTTTTGGAGCAAATACACCTTGTTGTAAAGTTTTTTCCTCGTATTCGTAAAAGTTATCGTAAACTTTAAATCTACTATTACCATACAAATTCCTTATATAAACTGTCAGTAAATTATCAGGAATATTAGCATTTGACTCGTTTATCATTTTTATGTTATTATAATATTCTAAATTTATTATGATATTACTAAACTAAAATAGTAGATGTGAATTGCTTTGTACACTAAAAAAACATTGTCGTGAGGCCAAAGATTTCATGTCCTTAAAATACGTCCGCGAATTTTGGTTATAATAGCATTTGTGAATTTCATGTCCTTAAAATACGAACGCGAATTTTGGTTATAATAGCATTTGTGAATTTCTCTTATATAAACTTTTTTCCTTGTCCAAAAGCCGATAAAGTCGTTTTGTCCTTATAGTTAATTGATTTAACTTAAAAGTGGGTATCTTTACATGAAAGAAGGCTAGGGTCAATTCTACAAAATTCTTAAAATTAATGAAATAGTCTTTAAATTTGTGGAGTTTTTGTATCTTGACCACAAACCAAAATAGGGCTCAAAAATAGAAGAGGGTTTTCAACATTTTATTTTAAAAACGTATACATAGAATAATTTCTACTTAGAGTCTGAATTTGGAAATTTAAGTTTTCGTTAGCACGTTTTTAAAGCACTGTGGTAGTTCATGAATAAAAAGCTGAAAAAACGAATAAGTTCAAATTTGGCTCGGAATCAATACCAAAATCATTAGTGTTCAAAATCTTTGGAACCGAACATAGAAATAATATAATATAATAAATAAAATAATAATAATAAAGTTTTGAATGTGGTATTATTTTTTTAACATAAAATTATGCAATAAAAAATCGTAGTGATAGGATCAAAAAATCTGCTATTTATTAAAGGAATGGATTTACATTTACGAAAATTGGACAACAATAGGTTTGTAGGGAAATTTTTGAATAAAAGTTATTCAGTATAAACTTGCAAGATAGTTAGAATGGGTTTTATTCTCTTGGGAAATATTAGGAGAAGTGTACTCGTTCACGAATTTATCATTAATTCAGTTAAAATGAAATATGTTGATATTTTCGAATGCAGTTCTATGTGACATTGTGCAATATATCGCACATTTGACTTGTTGATGATTAACCAGCTGATAATTGCAAGTTTACTGGGAAAAATGTTTTTACTAGGAAATATAAACGAAGGACTTCCAGTAAAAATTTGTGATAGTAATCCAAATGTATCGAGTACGCAAACAGAGCTAATATGACTTAGATTTTCTTACGGTCTCACAGAAATGGAAATAAAATGAATACAATTAAAATAATATGCATTTTAAGTGAAATAAAGCCTTTAAATTTGTTAAATTTCAATCAAAAACATGACTTTTGATACAAAAAAATTTAGCTTTTTTTCTAGCTATTTTTTAAAATTTTTTAGCTTTTTTGGCTAGTTTTTTTGGACAAATCTAGCGGTTTTTGGTGAAACAATTCTGGCAACGCTGATGCCCACACGCTCACAAAAAATCGCTTCTGTAACATATACTCCCAAACATATTTTGCTTCAAGCATATACATTTTTGGGTATTGCCCAAACATTTATATGTTTGATCTCTTCCAATATATAATATGTTTGAAAGCATATTAGTCTAAACAATATATGTTTGGGTAGTCTAAGTTTCAAACATTTTGTATTTTTGCATCCAAATTCAATAATGTTGTCTTCCAAAAAACAATATGTTATTATGTGAACATATAATATGTTTGGAAGCATTTTGCACCCAAAAATATTATATGCTTAAAAAAATTCTCCCAAACAATATTTTGCTCAAAATTTTATTTATTTATTTATATATTTACAATCATAACGAATTATGAAAATAAACAGGTAATATAGGTGCTAAAAACATAGGTTTTCGACCTGAATGCTCAAAATTTTGTTTCTGCCCAATTGTATATTCCCCCACATCTTTCTCACTTCCACGAGATTTTTTAGTTCTTAGCACCTTTTTCTGTAATACAAACATTGTAGAAGAAATTATTCAATTGTATGATTTTTTTTTATTTTAATTTTACCTTTTGTCGGACGGGGATTCGAACAGCGGACCACACAGTTTGTAAGGATCAAAGAAGTAGCTGATCAATTGCCCAAGGAAAAATAAAATGTTAATTTTGTAATAACAAGCAACAACCACAAACTTAATTCAATATCGCTCCCTGTTAAATAGCGCTCCAAGCTACTAAACACATATATGTTTATAGGCTATTTCTAAATTAATATATGTTTGCATCCAAACATTTTATATTTACAAACATTTTATGTCCCAAACATAATATGTTCTAACATATTAACATATATGTCCCAAACATGTTATGCTAGTTTATGAACATTATATGCTTGCACTCAAAAATATTGTGTTTAAAAATTTGTGTTCCAAACATATAATGTTTATAGCCAAACATATGAAAAACAGCCTTTTTCATCCGTGCACAGAGGCAAAAGTGCTACTCTGATTTACGTGAAATTTTGCAGAGGGAGTAGAATTGAACTTGAAACTTTGTACAGGCAGTAGAATTAAGGTTCTGCATATGCGTGTTTATTTTGGTTGAAATCGGTTCAGATTTTGATATAGCTCCCATATATATCTTTCGCCCGATTTTCCGTCATATGACCACAGAGGTCAAAGTTATTATCCGATTTATGTGAAATTTTGCACAGGGAGTAGATTCAACATAGTAACTATGCATGTGAAATTGTATTGCAATCGGTTCAGATTTCGATATAGATTCCATATATATGTTTTTCCTATTTAGGCAAAACTGGCCGAAATACCTAAATTTTCCTTATCAAAACGCCACTGCTAAGTCGAAAACTTATCAAAGTGACTCAAATTTTCCTATTACTCTATTACACATCTATCGACCGATAAATCATAAATACACTTTTGCGAAGTTGCCTCAAAATTGGTTCATATTTAAATGTTTCCTATATTTTTTTACTAACATTGTGTTCCACTTCAGCGCATTAGCCGACTTAAATGTAAAATCTATAAGTATTGCAGAACTCTATACAGATCTGCTCAGATATACAGAATATATGTGTATGGATTCATATAGCATCCAACACATTGGACGGATTTGATATGGTATCGAAAATGTGGACTTACAAAGTGGTGAAGGGTATAATATAGTCGGCCCCGCCCGACTTTAGACTTTCCTTGCTTGTTTTTTACTAACATAGTGTACCATCCCAGGGCATTAGCCGACTTAAATTTTAACTCTATAGGTTAGATTATAAATTTTGTTCAGATGGAGTCAAATTTAAATGTATGTATTTGGGACAAAAACCTTTATATATAGCACCTAACACATTTGACGGATTTAATATAGTATGATATGGTATCGAAAATGTGTATTTACAAAGTGGTGCAGGATATAATATAATCAGCCCCGCTCGACTTTAGACTCTCCTTACTTGTTTTTTATTATTTTTTACTTAGTTTAATGACATGAACTTCAAATGAGAGAAAAACTTAAGTGAAGTACACAATTTTACTAAATTCGAAATTTTACTTGAACTTTGTATAGCGTTAAAGACATTAAAAAAATGTATACCTGTTTTCCCCTTCAATGGGCACAAAACATAAATTAATTAATTACCAAATCGAATGAAATATTTTAATCGTTTCCCACAAGCGTAACACCAACAACAGTAAATAATGTGATAATTAAGTAAACTTATATATCTACCATAGTTTGGTATTTTTTGAAATTTTGACAAAAAAATTTTCGGCTTTTGTTTTAAGTAGAAATACCCATTTTAAAGTCGAATCTCCTAACGCTCTGTTGTAATAACCCATCAAGTAATTCTACAGCTTAACTCTAATATTTAACAGTAGAATGCATTGTTGTTGAGACTTATTTCAGTATTTACACTCTAGTATATTGGTACGTCCTCCTGGAAGCCTCCTGTAAGTTTAATAGTTCAGAGAAATATCTTTCAAGTCAGAGTTTTCATGCGTATGTATATAAAAGTGAAGTATGTTATAGGATCAAGAACACTTCCTTGAGGAACTCCTTCTCGAATAGTTTTGAGTACTATTGTATATTTCAACACATACCCATTATCAACCATTCTCATGGAGAACTTGCTGAATAGTAGAATGTTTACATCTAAATTCAAATTGATGGTTTCAAATAAGTCGGTGTCTGCTTAGTATCAGTTTGGATCTCCTTAAAAACATTTTTTTCTTTGATAAGATTGGAAGAATTGATATCGGTCTAAATAACCCCACCTAAGTGGAGTCTTTTGTACGCAACTCATGGTGGAGTGTACATACGATGCGGCCTGGTCGAACTTTCGAGCATATATCCTTGTTAAATTTATTTCACAAAAAATACATTATCCATTAATATTTCTTCTTAAATCAATAGCATTAAGAGTCCGATATTACTGACAGTATCTTGGATTACCTCCTTCCTTGGATTACTTCTTCAATGTGGAAACCCCAGAACAAGAGCAAAGCAAACTAGTTAGCATAACAAAGGCTCTTGTACCATTGTATTATTCGTTTTTTTTTTTTTATCCACCAATGTGAATGAAAACAAGTCTTTATCAAATAAATACCAACCAACCAAATTATTACCACTATTTATTATTAACACTATTTGTTAAAAAATTAATATTTTCAAAACTTCGTGTATACTTCGTGCATTTTAATTGATTTTCATATAACGATGCAATATCTTTTTCTTCACTTTACTTCACATAATTCATAAATGTTACTTAGTTTTAAGGTAATTTGTAACGATAACGCCTTGTGTTGTGTTATTTCTTATTCTGTTTTTTTTTTTTTGTATTTTATTGTATTTTCTTTATGTATATTTATAAAAATATTAAAATAATATATTTGGCTTTGTTTAATTATTATCGTTTATAGATCGCAGATAATACCATCTTTTTGGCGCCTTGTTGCTTCCGTACCATACTCAATTAAATTTCTCTTGCATCACACATACTTCTACAATCATTGGCCAATGCACGTTTTACACGTGTATATAGACATGTAAACATAGCATCATACTAACTCATAATCTCGGCATCTGGAGAACTTATTTCTCTCTATCACTCTCTCTTCTCTCTTTAACATTTCATACATAAACACTTAAACGAATGGTGTTAGGGGAATATTTTCATAATTATTTATTAGCTGTTCAACTGTTCCTATTGTTAAGCCCTTTATTTAAATTATTTTGTGTTAATATTTTAGAAAATCACATTTATTCACCTTTTATGTTATAATGTTCCATAATCTAAACTATAGGTTTGTGTAAAAAAAATTATTTATTATGGAGCTTAAGTTAAATGCGGCCGCCCGATTGCTCCATAAGGTTGCAACTAAAAAACTGAATCAAATTGTCACTTAGTATGTAAATCGCACGAATATTAGATTGGGTTGATGTTTTTGATATTGAAAAAGTTATTAAAGGGTGATTCGGTCAAAATGTGGTCAATATAAACTTGACGTATTTCTTTCAATTTTGCATTTAAAAAACCTGAACACCCCTCATTTTGAAGGTGTGTGTGTGTAGAATGTTGCTCCTATTTTGATTTTGGAATTCACTCTTCAGTTGTCAAAATGCCGTCCAAGCAAGATGAGCAGCGTATCAAAATTTTGCTCGCGCATCGCGAAAATCCGAGCTACTCGCACGCAAAGCTGGCAAAATCGCTAAAAGTTGCCAAATCAACCGTTACAAATGTAATTAAAGTGTTTGGGGAACGTTTGTCGACAGCCAGGAAGTCTGGATCGGGGGGGAATCGAAAACCGGAAGCCGCTGAGACGACAAAGAGGGTTGCCGGTAGTTTCAAGCGAAACTCTCTCTCCGAGATGCCGCAAATAAGCTGGGTGTATCGTCTACAACCGTGCATCGAGCCCAAAAACGAGCCGGACTATCGACTTACAAGAAGGTAGTGACTCCAAATCGCGATGATAAACAAATACGACGGCCAAAGCGCGATCCCGGAGGCCGTACACGACGATGCTGACGAAGTTTGACTGCGTGGTAATGGACGACGAAACCTACGTCAAATCCGACTACAAGCAGCTTCCGGGACAGGAAAGGCAAAAGGAAGGGGATAGGTAGCAGATATTTTCAAGCACATAAAACTGTCAAAGTTCGCAAAGAAATATCTGGTTTGGCAAGCCATCTGTACCTGTGGCTTGAAAAGCAGCATTTTTATAGCTTCCGGGACTGTCAACCAAGAAATTTACGTGAAAGAGTGTTTGAATAAACGTCTGCTGCCTTTCCTGAAGAAACACGGTTGTTCCGTACTGTTTTGGCCGTATTTGGCATCTTGCCATTACGGTAAAAAGGCCATGGAGTGGTACGCCGCCAACAACGTGCAGGTGGTTCCCAAGGACAAGAACCCTCCCAACACGCCAGAGCTCCGCCCAGTTGAGAAATACTGGAACCTAAAGAAGACAAGAACTGCTAAGGACGAGCAGCAGTTCAAGGCAAACTGGCTTTCTGCGGCGAAGAAGGTGGACAAGGTGGCTGTACAAAATCTGATGGCAGGTGTCAAGCGTGAGGCCCGGCAATTCGGATTTGGAAAAGCGAAAGCCTAACTGAATATTTTTCCTGAATTATATACTAATTGAACTTGAAAAAGAAATTTAATTTGATTTTTTAAATAAACGATTTCACCGATTTACACTCGTTTTCCCTTGACCAAATTTTGACCGTATCGCACTTTACCACATATTTGTCACACTTGCAAACTTACCATCTTTAAATTCCGTTTTTACACCTAGAGAGGGAATATGATCACCCCAAACATGTTTCGAGAGCATGGTTGCGACAAACATTCATATTCCTTCTCTGGGTGTATATATCACAGCTTTCCTTTCCCTATGTTTATCACAATACATATATATCCAATTGATCCGGAATTGGAATCTGAAGGTCTGTTAGATTATTATCTTAATGGATTGAAGACGGGGTTTCAGTGAAAGTATGACTTTTGGATTGAACTGCGTACGAAGAATAAGAAACATGTTTGGCTATTTTTACTGCAGTCAGTTTTTCGACATGCTTGCGGCGAAAAAAAATTGTTTAAAACATTGAGAATTTATGTACAAAGTTTTCTTTTTTTCATAATTGTATTGCTCTGCATTTATTTTACATTGTGGCATTTGTCTTTATTTGCAGTTAAGTGAACCTATTTGCAGTAGGTGAAAGTGTACCGAAGTGGAGTATATAAAAATAGTCGATGTTTGCTTGCACGAAATTATAAACTCATATAAACAAGGAATCAGTTAAGATATATATGTTCTAAACATTTTTTTTTATTTTTTTCTTAAATGATGTCCTTTCTTTCTTTCGCCGACGAAAACAGTTTTTTCGTGAAGATCACAACATTTTAGGTAACCCTGCCAGCATTTCAATGTTCCATTTCATCCTCATCGCTACCACAGACTCGTAAATGTCACCACAACCATCGCGAACTGTGATGGGGGAAGCATATCAAAAAGTACAAAATGTACATGAAAGTATCACTACTGTTAGAAGAGCTATTTTATTTTTTGTGAAACGCCAAGCGCAACCAGCTTGTTATATTTTATTTAAATAAAAACGGAAAAAAAAGTTCTGAAAACATAGAAATTACGCTTAAAATTGTGAAAGGTATATGGTGAACAATTTTCGACTTTCCAAATAGAATAAAGTGATCGCTTTTCAAATATTTTTCCAGGCACGCTGTCTCCATCGAAAATAAACAAACTGGCTGATAGACGCTGCAATATGTAACTTGCTACTTAAAACTCAACATCATTATTTTATTAATGCAAAAAATTATGTTAAATGTGATGAGATAAACCGAAAAATGCTATATTTATAAGAAATTATAAAATGTTTAATCAAATCAATAAACATCTACACAATCGTGTTTTACTTGACCACAATGATTCTTCTACAATTACCTTAAAATGCAATTTTTCTGATAGTTTGCAGGGGTTCTTATTGGCGTCCTTCGAAATTGATCTAAATAGGCACCTAATAATTGCACTGATGAGAAACTTTTTCGTAGTAACTTGGCGTGGTACAACTTCTCAATAGTAACGGCGCTTTTCCGACGAGTTTTTGATGTCGTATATGATTGTTTTCGACGTAGTGGGGATTCTCAGAAGCGCCCCCAACTTCAAAACATGTTGGCAGGGAATGGTGAAATTCATTTAATTGGTAAAAAACATTTTCCTAAAATCATTTTAAAGAAAATAAACTTTTTCAATTGTTGATTTGGATCATTCCCCACCAAGTTATAATTGGCCAAACAACCAAGGTTATAATTCCCAAAAAGGTTATAATATTATTCTGCTTTTACAGATTCGAGATTTGACAAATAAAACTCGAACTTAATGCCCGCTTTTATTTTTAAAAGTGTCCGTCACTTAATCTTGGACTACTTATTAATAAAGAGTGTCCTTTCCTTATTTTTTTATTTGTTAATGTCCTATGTCTGAATATTTTCACTTACTCATCGTACGTTCCGATTTGTTTTGACGAACCAAAAAAAAAAAGAATTGTGCCCATAATGCCAAAATGATAAACATGCATAAAATGTTGCTATCAAGGCAAAAACACATGCTTTTTTCAAATGTCTACACAGATAAAAAAGTGTCTCTTAAATTTAAGCAGATTTTTACAATAATTTATTACAAGAATTTTAAAGAATTTTAGTTCATTTTTCGTATCTTCAACGAAAATTAACTACTCGAAAGAAAATTTTACAAATTTTAAATAGCAATCGTTTAGTTCATGGCCCACAAAATACGATGGAAATTTCCTTAAAAATTTTCTTAACTGGTAGTTAAAAATTCTTTCGTCATACTATAAAACTACTTATGAAATGTAAAATACTTTGAGAAAATAATTTTTTACGAAAATTGAACTTGAAAGCGGATAGCAATTTCTTACTGGCAATTCCTATAGTTAATAATAGTTGGTACAACATTTCGCAATGAAATATTTTTAGTTCACATGTAATTAAATTTATGGACATTTTTGTCAAAAATGGGTAGATATAATTTCATGAATTTTTTGCTATTTTTAAGTTAAACATTTCATCGTTCTTATACTGATATGCATTTAAGAGTATCGTTTTTGTTTGAATTGTGGACAGATGCGATGAACTAATGCATAGTACAGAGATCTTTCTCGGCAAAGTGGAATATATTTAATGTAAAGATGATGTTACTTGAATTTTGTTTGAGAGTGAGAGTATGCAATGCAATAATGAAAAATGGTAGCGAGTGATGGGGATGTTGTGTATATCTGAGCGTGGGGTTGTTATTGTTTTTGTTCTTTCAGTGGTTTGTGTGTGTGTTTGTTATTCGCGAATGGTTTATTTGTCTGGATGAGGTGTTGTTTTCAATGAAGGCGCATATATTTTTGTTGTTGTAGGAATGTTTTGGTTTTGCTTGGTCTTGTTTGGCATGCTTCAGTTGTATAGTTGGCATTGCCGTGGTCTGTTGAATTTTTTTAGCAGATATGTAACAAGGCAATATAAAAGTATGGAATATTTTGGTTTTTTGAGACATATATTGGTGTTTCTTTATTAAACCTTTTAAATGAAAGTTATTAATATTTTAGGGATGAGATGTACGATGGCGAAGTTATGATCGGTAGCTTAGAAAAAAGTTATTAAGAATGTTCCATATTTACGAAAAAATGGTGAAATGGAAAGTATATTGAAATTTTTTTATCTAATTGAATTTTTATTATTCAATGTAAAAAATAAATATTCAATTTCAGAGTAACTCCAGGTGAATTTGGATTTTTTTTTTGTTAACCCTCAGCGTATAGTTTTATCATTAATTGGGAAGTATTCTTTTTAAGAATATATTTTATGTATATTATTAGTTGCTAATTATTATTATTATTTATTTTTTTTTTTAACAGTTTAATGTTTTTCTTTGTTGTAAAAAAATATTTAATTTAAGAGCAACCCCAGATGGATTCGGGCTAATTTTTATATTTCTCCTCAGTGTATAATTTAATAGAGCAGTGGTAAGTTTTCTTTTAAAAATTGGATTTCTTTTCACTAGAATATTTATGTTTTTATGACCTTTTTATTATCAAAATTACAGGTTATTAATACCTTTTTTAGTATTACTTTAATCAAATATTTTTGGAAACCGTTTTTATATTTTTAATGTAAAAAACAAATATTTAATTTCAGGATAACTATTTGGAAACATTTTTATGAATTGGTAAGCTTTGTTTAACATTCGTTTAACCAGAATATTTAGTTTTTTTATACATATTATTATTTCTTTAATTCAATTTTTTGGAAACCAGTTTAATGTTTTTATTTAATGTAAAAATAAATATTTAATTTCAGAGTAACCCTAAATGAATTTGGATAAGTTTTTATATTTCCTCTCAGCGTACAATTTAATAGAGAATTGGTAAGTTTTATATTAAAATTGTGGCTTTCTTATAACAAGAATATTTATTTTATTATGTCCTTCACGATAATGACACAGTTGTATAAGTTAATATATTACTTAATTCATTATTTCTCTAATTGTTTCAGGTAAAAACTTTATGAGGTACGTTTACCTAAGAAAAGTTGAATTCCTTACACCATTTGAAAAAATGCCACTAAATATGGTAAGTTACAAGCTAATATAAAGAGCTAAAAATTATATTTTAGTACATGTTAATTTTTAACAATTTTCACTATTCCTTCCATTTTTTCTGTAAGATAAGTGAAAAATATACTTACGATAAATAAAAACTAAGGAAAAGTCAAAATGTCCAAACAGCGAGTTAAAATAAAATACTTTCTTGTTCCATGTGGCCGTAATTGTTATTCACAAAAACCATTGTATTAAGAACTTCCATCATAAGTTTTTATAATAAAATAATTTTGCTTAAAGAAAGTTTACTTTTAATGTATGACAATTTTCTAATAGTATAACGGTTTGTTGTTCATATAAATATAAATAATGATATAAATAAATGTGGAATGATATAAATAATATAAATAAAATAAAAAATATATAAAAATAGTTTAGTCGTCGACATTTTAAAGAGACTGTTAACCAAATTTTATTATCGGGTTTCCCAAAAAATAATCAAGTTAACCAAAACAATACTGACTTTTTAACTTGGTAGGGGTATATAAATCTAATGGTTTTGTAAAATTTAACCAAAATACAATGCCATAGATGAACTAAAATTTAAGAGAATTATAAACTAGACAAGTAGAAAAAAATCTTAAGGGCCAGATCATGGTCAAGTTTACTACAGTTTAGTTCATTTTGCAATGGAAAAGGGTTCACTGTTTTTTCAGTGTACTCTCTTTACTCCGAATACTCATTTCAATATTAAAATTAAATAATATTTATTATTTATGCCAAGCGCATAGCAAAACAAATGAATTCATACACGGACGAAAAAGACTGTTTTTCATATGTTTCGGTGTAAAAATTATGTTTGGAACTAAAATTTTTAGCAAATTATTTTTAAGTGCAAATTTTGATATAATTGCTAAGGCTCGAACTCCAATTGTATAGATATTCAAAATTCAAATGCCGATAGCTTTTCCATTATTTCCCATTCACCCCAATCGAATATATTCAGACGTTCAGAAATCTAATCATTATGATGCTGATTATTAACTTAAGCAAAGAATAAATGTGAAATCGTCGATGTCTTTTCGACCTAGATGAGTGGATTAGTGAGTTGCTTGTTGGCAAGGAAAGATATTTGCATGATGAAGGGGGACCAGATTTCAACAAACCGTAACATCAACTCTCACACACAAACCCATACACCTTCATCCTTGTCAACATCTTCGTCAATATTTGCAACTTGTACTTTATGACCAGGTAAACATATGCCAGCAGAAGGACAGACCGACAGACAGCCAGGCATCCAATGAAAGAAAAAAAGCAACACCAAAACCAGAGATATGTATTTTATTAATTTGTAGTATATCCATCCAACTAACCGAACGAGGAAACACCGACCCAACTATTCTTCTGAAGAATTGCAGAGCGCTGACCATTGTTATCGACTGACCGTCGGACTAATAGAGACGCCGCCCGACAGTCCGTCCTCTGGTGGTGGTCAAGTTGGCGTTGTGGTGACCACGTTCTTTTAGTTCTTACCTTTCATAATAAAAATGTTATATTAAAAGAATGTCGTTTCCCTTCGACGTCTTGGCATTTTGGAGTTTTTTTTTTAATTTTGCTCTGTTAGCTAGATTGGTACTAAAGCTTCTTTGACCGGCGCTAATTGTTGGGTGCTTTTGTGTAGATGATTAAGATCGGTCATAAATTAAGACTACACTCGCGTTGAGTGGGAAGTGATACACAGGAATGTGTCGTGTGGCGGACAAATTGGTTTAATGTCTTATTTAAAAATTAAAGTTGGTAGAATGAACAGGTGCCACATAATGCGTTAAAAGCAAAATATCTGAACATATAGATGGGCTACGTTTTATGTCCGACATCACTAGTTGTTCATTGTGGACAGAGATGGTCTGTCGAAAACTGCGACGTATTTGACATACATTTACGACGTATACGCCGAAAACGTCGTAAACCTACATATACATATACATTTTAATGTTTTTCGGGGATTTTTGTATTGATAAATTACTTAATTTGAGAAAAAAGGAACAAGAAACAAGTATATACGGCCGTAAGTTCGGCCAGGCCGAAGCTTATGTACCCTCCACCATAGAGTGCGTAGAAACTTCTACTGCACCCTCAAAAAAAATCGCTTCTTTAACATATGTTCCAAACATATTTTGCAGGAAGCACATATATTATTGCATACTGCCGAAACATTAATATGTTTGTTTTATGTGAACATATTATATGTTTGGAAGCATTTTGAGCCAAAAATATTATATGCTTGGAAGAATTTTTCCCAAACACGATTGTGCTCATTCCCTAACATACTCGTAATTTTCAAATTTTTTAGTTATTGGCACCTTTTTCTGTAATACAAATAATGTTGAAGAAATTATTCACTTTTATAAATTTTTTAAATTTTACCTTTCGCCTGCACGGAGAATCGAACCGAGGACCATACAGTTTGTAAGCCAACACACTATCCACTGGGCTACGTAGCTGTTATAGTCACCAGTAGATAATTATCGTTGTAAGTTACATTTATATAGCATAGTTTGCAGCGCCCACGAGCCCATGCAAACATTACATTATTTAACAGAAACATACATTTGTTTGCCACGTGGAGCAGTGGTTAGCATGTCTGCCTTGCATGCAAAGGGTCGTGGGTTCAATCCCTGCTCCGACCGAACATTTTTTTTTTTTTAATTTACACATTTATATTTATACTATATTAAATTTTTTTAAATGAAACTTCGAAATGTGCGTTATTAAAGATTTATAGTCAGTAATTGACTGATTTTTGGATAAAATATTATTTTTTATTGCAAAAATAACAATTTTGTAATAAAAAACTGTTTTTGGACAAAACTTTAAAATTTGGAAGGAATTCAAAAACTAACAAAAGAAGAACGTGGAGTCGAGTATAAACATACATACATAATTTTATAATATAAACATACATTTATTTAGGAGTGAACAGTTTTTTACTAGCATTTAACACCATCGCTCTAAAATTCCTTTTATTTTTCTTTAATAATTCATTTTAAAGAAAATAAACTTTTTAAATTGTTTTAGCTGTAAAACTCGAACTTAATGCCCGCTTTTATATTTGATGGTGTCCGTCAACTCCTCGTGGACTACTAAAGAGGAACTAAAGTTTGTTTTTTTACATTTTACTGTGTAATTTTTCACTATTTCCTCATTATTTCATTTTACTGTCCCAACTCTAAAAAGTGTATAATGCCCTTTCGCTATTTTTATGAAGACCCCTGATTTCTTTTAACGAACCAAGAAAAAAATTGTGCCCATAATGCCAAAATGATAAACAAAACACATGTCCACACATACATAAAATGCTGCTCTCAAGGCGAAAACATATGCTGTTTGTTTTTCAAATGTCTATTCTCTTGGTTCCGAATGTCTATTCTCTTTATTCAAATTAAATAATATTTAGACTTAAGCATATCAAATTTTTGGCCTTATCATAAAACAGTTTTCCGAAACAACATACAAGCGGTTTCACAGAAATTGTTCTCTTTTGACTCTTTTGCTGTGTTATATTGATATCTTTCGTCAACTCTCCCGGTTTCCATCTCTATTTCTCTCTATACTCTCTCTGTCGCTTTGAATAAAATATCACAACATATGTATGTTTAGTCGAAATTTGTAAATTTATATATGTTCGTATTCACACATATGATTTTTATGAAACATTCATGCCCCAAACATAATATATTCTAACATATTAACATAGATGTCCCAAACATTTAGTGTTAGTTTAGGAACATTACATGTTCGCACTTAAATATATTGTGGTTTAAAATCGTGCCCGAAACACATTTTGTTTATATCGGAACATGAAAAACATATTTTTCTAACAGTGTGAAGACTGTCATCCACAATCGAATTACATGGGTTGCGGTAACACTTGCCGATGGCAAGGTATCTTAAAACTTCCTAACACCGTAATATATACCACATAGTCCATACGTATTAAACTAAAAAAGGCCGATTAAATACGTCTATAATTAAGTTTAAAGTTTTGACAACATTTTCTATAGAAGTAAAATTTGGAAAATTTTTCTATAGAAATAAATTTTGGATAAAATTTTCTATAGAAATAAAATTCTGACAAAATTTTCTATAGAAATAAAATTTTGACAAAATTTTCTACAGAAATGACAAAATGTTCTATAGAAATAAAATTTTGACCAAATTTTCTATACACTGAAAAAACAGTGAACCCTTTTCCATTGCAAAATGAACTAAACTGTAGTAATATTGACCATGATTTAGCCCTTAAGATTTTTTTCAACTTGTCTAGTTTATAATTCTCTTAAATTGTAGTTCATCTATAACATTGTATTGTAGTTCATTTTTACAACACCATAAGATTTATATACCCCTACCAAGTTAAGAAGTCAGTATTATTTTGGTTTACTTGCTTATTTGTAGGGAAACATAATAATAAAAATTGGTTATCAGTCTCTTTAAAATCTCGACGACTAAACTATTTTTAAATCAATCATTACAGTACAGAGAAATTTAATAATTAAAGGAACAACAAACCGTCTTACTATTATGAAAATTTTCATACATTAAAATTAAACTTTCTTTAAGCAAAAGTACTTTATTATAAAAACTTATGATGAAAGTTCTTAATACAATGTTTTTTGTGAATAAAAATTATGACCACGTGGAACAAGAAAGTAGTTCATTTGAACTCGCTGTTTGGACATTTTGACTTATCCGTTTTTTATTCATCGTAGGTAAATTTTTCACATATCTTGCTGAAAAAGAATGGAAGCAATAATGGAAATTGTTAAAAATTAACACCATGTTATAAAATATAATTTTTTAATTCTTTATTTTAGCTTGTAACTTACCATATGTGGGGGCATTTTATCAAATGGTGTAAGGAATTCAACTTTTATTTGGAAAACGTATCTCATAAAATTTGTACCTTAAACAATTAGATAAATAATGAAGTATTCTATATAAACTCATAAAACTGTGTTGTTATCGATGTGAAGGATATAATAAAATAAATATGCTAGTTGAAAGAAAGCCAAAGTTTTATCATAAAACTTACACTGAAAAAACAGTGAACCCTTTTCCATTGCAAAATGAACTAAACTGTAGTAATATTGGCCATGATTTAGCCCTTAAGATTTTTTTCAACTTGTCTAGTTTATAATTTTCTTAAATTTTAGTTCATCTATAACATTGTAGTTTAGTTCATTTTTACAACACCATAAGATTTATATACCCCTACCAAGTTAAAAAGTCAGTATTATTTTGGTTTACTTGCTTATTTTGTGGGAAACCCGATAATAAAAATTGGTTAACAATTTCTTTAAAATGTCGACGACTAAACTATTTTTAAATCAATCATTCCACAGTACAGAGAAATTAAATAATTAAAAGAACAACAAATCGTTTTACTATTATGAAAATTTTCATACATTAAAATTAAACTTTTTTTTAAGCAAAAGTACTTTATTATAAAAACTTATGATGAAAGTTCTTAATACAATGTTTTTTGTGAATAAAAATTATAACCACGTGGAACAGAGAGTAGTTCATTTGAACCCGCTGTTTGGCCATTTTGACTTATCCTTTTGACTTATCCTTTTTTATTCATCGTAGGTAATTTTTTCACATATCTTGCTGGAAAAAATGGAAACAATAATGAAAATTGTTAAAAATTAACACCATGTAATGAAATACAATTTTTAATTCTTCATTTTAGCTTGTAACTTACCATATTTGGGGTATTTTATCAAAGAAAAGTTGAATTCCTTAAACTTTTCTTTGGAAAACGTATCTCATAAAATTTGTACCTGAAACAATTAGAGAAATAATGAAGTATTCTAAATAAACTCATAAAACTGTGTTGTTATCGATGTGAAGGATATAATAAAATAAATATTCTAGTTGAAAGAAAGCCAAAGTTTTAATATAAAACTTACCAATTCTCTATTAAATTGTACGCTGAGGGGAAATATAAAAAGTAGTTCAAATTTATTTGGGTTACTCTGAAATTAAATATTAAATAAAATTATTAAATAGGTTTTCAAAAAATCTAATGAAAAAATAATAATATGCATAAAAAAACCAAATATTCTTGATAATCCTAGACAGTCATCATTCGTCACAATGACGACAAATAATTTCATTTTCGATTTAAAATGCATTTTAGTCTATTGGGAAATGGTAAATTTAAGTTATACTAATTCGACCGTATTATGAATTTTTGTTTTATACTACTTAAAACCAAATTGAATAAGAAAATAAACTCAAGTTTGGTTCACTTTTTCGCTCACGATGAAAATTATAGCGTCTTGAAATGAGCCGTAGTCAAAATGACAAAAAATAAGGATGACTGTACAGGGTTAAAAGAAAGTTAAGGAATCCTTACCAATTCGCTATTAAATTACAAGCAAAGGAGTACTAAAAATTTTCTAAATTTTTAAGGGGTTATTCTGAAATTAAATATTTGTTTTTTACATTAAAAATATAACATTGGTTTCCAAAAATTTTGATTAAAGAAATACTAACATAAGGTATTAAAAACCTGTAATTTTGATGATAAAAATGTCATAAAAACGTAAATATTCTAGTTGAAAGAAAGCAAATTTTTAGCAAAACTTACCAATTCTCTATTTTTTAAATTTATTTGTATCCATCTGGAGTTGCTCTGAAATTAAATATTGCTTTTACAACAAAGAAAAACATTAAACTGGTTTCCAAAAAAAAACTAACAAATAATAATGTACATAAAAAATATTATTTTTAAAAGAAAGCCATATTAAAAAAACAATACTTACCAATTTATGACTAAACTGTACGCTGAGATATAACAAAAATTTTCCAAATTCATCTGGAATTGAATATTAATTTTTTACATTGAATAATAAAAATTTCAATACACTTTCAATTTCAACATATTTTCCTAAATATTCTTAATAACTTTTCTCTAAACTACCGATAAAATATTAATAACTTTCATTTAAAAGGTTTAATAAACAAACACCAATATATGTCTCAAAATTCCAAAATATTCCATGCCTTTATATTCCCCTGTTGCATATTAAAAGATGCAACAGCCCACGCCAACGCCAACTATACAACTGAAGCATGCCAAACAAAACCAAGCAAAGCCAAAACATTCCTACAACAACAAAAACACATGTGCCTTTATTGAAAACAACCCCTCATCCAGCCAAATAAACCATCCACGAATAACAAACACACACACACAAACCACCAAATGAACAAAAATAAAAACAACCCCACGCTCATGTATACACAACAAAACTCAAGTAACATTATCTTTACATTATTCACATTCCACTATGCCGATAAAGATCTCTGTACTATGCATTAGTTCATCGCATCTGCTGACAATTTACTCTAAAAATAATATTCGTAAAGGCACACCAGTTTATGAACGATGAAATGTTTAACTTAAAATTTGCAAAAACTTCATGAAATGTTATCTACCATTTTTGACGAAAATGTCTATAAATTTAATTAAATGTGAACTAAAAATATTTCATTGGGTAATTTTTTACCAACAATTATTAATTATAGGAATTGTCAGTAAGAAATTGCTATCCACTTTCAAGTTCATTTTTCGTAAAAAAATATTTTCTCATACAAACAAATCTTATAGTAAATTGCACTTATTATTTAGAAAGTACTTTACATTTCACAAGTAGTTTTATAGCATGACAAACGAATTTTTAACTAACAGTTAAGACATTTTTTAAGGAAATTTCCATCGTATTTTGTAGGCCATGAACTAAACGATTGCTACTTAGAATTTGTAAAATTTCCTTTCGAGTAGTTAATTTTCGTTGAAGATACGAAAAATGAACTAAAATTCTGGAAAATTCTTGTAATAAATTATTGTAAAAATCTTCTTAAATTTACGAGACACTTTTTTTCTGTGTAGAAATAAAATTTTGAATTTAGAAATGACATTTTGACTATGTTTTCTATAAAAATAAAATTTTGGTAGATTATTTTTGGCTCGAGTGGCAACCATGATTATGAACCGATAAGGACCAATTTTTGTGTGATTGGGGATCGCCTATATATATAGACCGATATGGACCAATTTTGGCATGGTTACTAGCGGCCTTATATTAACACCACGTTGCAAATTTCAACCGGATCGGATGAATTTTGCTGCTCCAAGAGGCTCCAGAGATCAAATCTGGGCAACGGTTTATATGGGGGCTATATATAATTATGGACCGATATGGACCAATTCTTGCGTGTTTGTTGGAGACCACATTCTAACACCACGTTCCAAATTTCAACCGGATCGGATGAATTTTGCTCCTCGAAGAGGCTCCGGAGGACAAATCTGGGGATCGATTTATATGGGGGCTATATATAATTATGGACCGATATGGACCAATTTTGGCATGGTTCTTAGAGACAATATACTAACACCACGGACCAAATTTCAATCGGATCGGATGACATTTGCTCCTCTAAGAGGCACCGGAGGTCAAATCTGGGGATCGGTTTATATGGGGGCTATAAATAATTATGGACCGATGTTGACCAATTTTTGCATGGTTGTTACGAGACCATATACTAACACCATGTACCAAATTTCAGCCGGATCGGATGAAATTTGGTTCTCTTAGAGGCTCCGCAAGCCATATCGGGGGATCGGTTTATATGGGGACTATATGTAATTATGGACCGATATGGACCAATTTGTGCATGCGATATGGACCATATACTAACACCATGTACCAAATTTCAGCCGGATCGGATGAAATTTGCTTCTCTTAGAGCAATCGCAAGCCAAATTTGGGGGTCCGTTTATATGGGGGCTATACGTAAAAGTGGACCGATATGGACCAATTTGTGCATGGTTGTTAGAGACCATATACTAACTCCATGTACCAAATTTCAGCCGGATCGGATGAAATTTGCTTCTCTTAGAGCAATCGCAAGCTAAATTTGGGGGTCCGTTTATATGGGGGCTATACGTAAAAGTGGACCGATATGGCCCATTTTCAATACCATCCGACCTACATCGATAACAACTACTTGTGCCAAGTTTCAAGTCGATAGCTTGTTTCGTTCGGAAGTTAGTGTGATTTCAACAGACGGACATGCATAGATCGACTCAGAATTTCACCACGACCCAGAATATATATACTTTATGGGGTCTTAGAGCAATATTTCGATGTGTTACAAACGGAATGACAAAGTTAATATACCCCCATCCTATGGTGGAGGGTATAAAAATTAAATGTTGTCCAGACCAGACTTTATCCTACAACAGCAAACTAGGCGTTTGATATTTCACGCTATTATGAAAACTTATGGTCGACCCTGTTTCAACCATTTGAAAACGAAGTTGAATTCAAACGTTTTTCAAGTCTACACCCTCAAAAAAATCGCCTCTCTAACATATGTTCCAAACATATTTTGCAGGAAGCACATATATTATTGGATACTGCCGAAACATTAATATGTTTGTTTAATGTGAACATATTATATGTTTGGAAGCATTTTGAGCCCAAACATTTTATATGCTTGGAAGAATTTTCCCCAAAGAAGATTGTGCTCATTCCCTAACATAATTTTCACTTCCACGAAATTTTTTAGTTCTTGGCACCTTTTTCTGTAATACAAATAATGTTGAAGAAATTATTCAGTTTTATAATTTTTTTAAATTTTACCTTTCGCCTGGACGGAGAATCGAACCGAGGACCATACAGTTTGTAAGCCAACACACTACCTGTTGTTATACACACAAAAAAAAAAATTCTGATTCAATCACGAAATTAATTGATCCAATTAATTTTTAATTGAAATGTCTTCAATCACAGAAATGATAGTATCAATTAAAAAATTAATTGAAGGTCAATTAAAAAATTAATTGATACTATTAATTGTCGTGATTGATTTTTGTTTCAATTAAAAAATTTGTTGATTCAATTAAATTTTTAATTGAATATTTTTTAAAACTCTATTAAAATTTTAATTGGAAAATTTTTCGTGAAATTTTTTTCTGTGTAGTCACCAGTAGACAATTATCGTTATAAGTTACATTTATATAGCATAGTTTGCAGCGCCCACGAGCCCATGCAAACATAACATTATTTAACAGAAACATACATGTGTTGGCAACGTGGAGCAGTGGTTAGCATGTCTGCCGCACATGCAAAGGGTCGTGGGTTCAATCCCTGCTCCGACCAAACACCAATTGTTTTTTTTTTTTAATTTACACATTTATTTTATACTATATTAAATTTTTATAATGAAACTCCGAAATGTGGGTTATTAAAGATTTACAGTCAGAAACAGTGCGTGATATAAACGAAATGGACTGAGCTTTTGGATAGAATATTATTTTTTATTGCAAAAATAAAAATTTTGTAATAAAAAACTGTTTTTGGTATAAAAGTTTTTGGAAATTTTGGAGGGAATTCAAAAACTCTAACAAAAGAAGAACGCGGAGTCGAGTATAAACATACATAAATAATTTTATAATATACACATACATTTATTTAGGCGTGAACAGTTTTTTACTAGCATTTAAGACCATTTTAAATACATTTAAAACTTATCATGTTTTGTACTTAATTTAATTTTTAACTTTAAGGCCGGTATTAAGTTGGCATTATCGCTCTAAAATGTTTTGCCTTTTACTTTTCTTTAATAATTCATTCTAAAGAAAATAAACTTTTTCAAATGTTTTAGCTGCAAAACTCGAACTTAATGCCCGCTTTTATATTTGAAGGTGTCCATCAACTCCTCTTGGACTACTTATTAATAATAGGAACTAAACTTTCTTCTTATACATATTACTGTTTAATTTTTCACTATTTCCTCCATTTTTTCATTTTACTGTCCCAACTCTAAAAAGAGTATAATGCCCTTTCGTTATTTTTATGAATATCCCTTTGTAATTTGTGTATATTTTCCACCGTTTTTTTTTTTCCTTTGCCTGAATATTTTGACTTACTCCTCGTACGTTCCGGTTTCTTTTAACGAACCAAGAAAAATAGTGTATCCATAACGCCAAAATGATAAACAAAACACATGTCCACACATACGTAAAATGCTGCTTTCAAGACGAAAACACATGCTGTTTTCTTTTTTCAAATGTCTATTCACTTGGTTCCGAATCTCTATTCTCTTTATTCCGAATACTCATTCTAATATTCAAATTAAATAATATTTAGGCTTAAGCATATAAAATTTTTGGCCTTACCATAAAGCAGTTTCCGAAACAACATATAAGCGGTTTCACAGAAATTGCTCTCTTTTAATTCTCTCGCTGTGTTAATTTGATATCTTTCGTCAACCCCCCGGTTTCTATTTCTATTTTTTTCTCTATACTCTCTCTCTCTCTCTCTGTCGCTCTCTGAATAAACATATATATGTTTACTCGAAATTTGTAAATTTATATATGTTTACATTCACACATATAATTTTTATGAAACATGCATGCTCCAAACATAATATAATCTAACATATTAACATATGTGTTCCAAGCATTTAGTGTTAGTTTGGGAAAATTACGTGTTTGAACTTAAATATATTGTGTTTAAAAATTGTGCCCGAAACACATTTTGTTTATATCGAAACATATGAAAAACATATTTTTCTAACAGTGTATGTTTCTCTTAAAAAATGTACAAATTCGTAAATATGTACGACTATATTGAAAAACTAATTTAAAATCGAATTTATGAATGACGAGAGGGTTTATGACATTTACTTCTTTTTTTTACGTTTTATACAGGTATATGGCACTTACGACACCCAGAAAAAGTGACCCTTTCTTTAAGTTAAAATGAACTCATTGTGAAGAAAGTTGAACTTCGTATAGCGCCAAAGACATTTTTATTTGTTTGAACGATGTGATTTTTGTAGAAATTGGGTAGAATGCATTCCATATATTTGTTAACATTTCCGATATTTATGTACCACTATAGTTCAGAATGAAAAAATTTAACTAAATTGAATTTATATATGGAATGATTTTATTGAACTTTTTTCATACATTTTGATATTTGTGGTAAACCTTTCACTTCAAAAGTAGAACTGCTTATCTTCGTTTTTAAATACAATTTTATTAATTTATATAGGCAAATTTTTCTTCAATAAAAGACAAGTTTTATTAATATATTGAATTTATTTATTAAAAATCAACAGCATCGACTGGCCTTGAAATATTAGTTTATTATTCCACTATTTCCAATTTCCATGTAATGTTATCAACCGTAAAACGCATTTTTTCTTTTTGTACTTTTCACTTTTAATAAGTTGGTGCCTAACGATTTTGCCCTCCTTTTACAATTTCAATACCTACAAGTATAAAAAAATCATAAACCATTTTTTTCACAAAAGGTTAGCGTCCTGAATGTTACCTGATGAAGGAAGGGGTTGTTATTCTGTTGGTGTTTTCTTTCTTTGTTTAATAATTTTCAAAAAATATTATTTTTCTCACTAATTTAAAATAACAAATATGTTATAAATTCTATTTGTTATTTATTATATTATTTTTTAACAATCTCTCCATATACCATTACGACTCCAACTAAAAAAACAACCCACGCGCAAACATATCGATTACATCGATGACAGGTAGACAAAAGAAATTTTATATATATTCTAACAAGTGTGTTTCCCTAAGTTTTGAAAGGATTGAATACTTATTAGTACGAATGAACTAAAACATTTTTCTATGCCAAGTGTTATTTGTATGTATGATAAGCATTCTATAATAAAGGAAATCAGAATTATCATTTTATAAGAAATTTTACTAAATTTGAGGAAACTAGATTTTAGTTCGGTTTTTGTTTGTTTTTACGAATACTTTGTTAAATAAAATTTTCTTATTCAGTAGAAAATTTTTATACCCAGTGAAGAAAACAGTATTAGTAAAATTCCATGTCTTATACTAGTTAATGAACTATTCCTAACTGCTTTCAGTTTATTTTTTTTACTGAAACAAGTAAATTGTATTATTTCACGTAAAAATGTAACATAATGGAAATAAAATGGCTAAACGAAACTGATGAATGGAAATAAAATGGCTAAACGAAACTGATGAACTGATTTTTCCTTTAGTTTCGAAGACACTTTTTTCTGGGTGGACGTTTACAACTTTTTTAATGTCGAAAACCTAAAAGATGGTCATTTGGACCATCTCTGATTGTGGATAACAAATTTGATCTACACTCAAAAAAGTGAACCCTCTATTCCACTAAAGCCAATTTAACTTTATTTTAGTTCATGGAATTATTGCAGAAAGTTTCTTTACTCGAATGATTTTTTGCGTACGTTAGTTAAATGAACAAAAAATAGGGAAAAAGTTATACACAAATTAAGCATATAGATTTACTAAATTCGTATTTTCTCACAAAATAATTTATTATTTCTTTAAATTTGTAGGCTTACTACAAATGTGCCCATCTTGAACTTCGTATGACACTAAAGACATTCACGCAATTTTGAACTCCAATTTTTTCCTCCAAACTATAAAATTTTCTTTAACAAGTAAAAAAATTAATTCTAATTTTTTTGAATTTGTCGAAAAATATTTACTTGTAAAGTCGGCGTTTGTAATACTGTTTTTTTTTAAATTTTCCAAAAATAATCTAAATTTTCTAAAAATAATCAAAAGTTTTCTTCCTGGTGGGTTCACTGTTTTTTTTTTAATTTTTTGCGTACGTTAGTTAAATAAATTAAAAAACTGGAAAAAGTTATACTCAAATTAAGCATATAGATTTACTAAATTCGTATTTCTCACAAAATAGATAATTTTTTCTGTAAGTTTGTAAATTTTACTACAAAAGCGCCCATCACGAACTTCGTATGTCACTAAAGACATTCTTGCAATTTTTAACTCCAACTTTTTTCTTCAAACTACAAAATTTTCTTTAACAAGTGAAAAAAATTAATTATTTCTAATAAATTTTCTTGAATTTTTCAAAAATATTTACTTATTTTTGTGATATCGGCGTGATACCAGGGCTTGTAATACCGATTAACATAGTTAAAATTTTCTAAAAATATTCAAAATTTTCTAAAATTCATCAAATGTTTTCTTCCTGGTGGGTTCACTGTTCTATCAGTGTAAGTATATAATATGGTTTGGTTCGAACCATCTACTAATAGAAAAAATTACGTTGCGAAATCGTGAACGGACGGTAACAAAATGAAATGGAAACGTTCACGAAAAATCAAACTGAAATGTTCACGGTTTTGTCCACGGGCGTTCACGATTTCATGGAAGGCTTTCGTTTTTCTTGGCCATGAAAAGTCTTAAAATATTTGTTAGACGGTCTTATGGCAACTCCGTCAGTGGTACAATGTACTAAGGCGACTGTTACCGTCTATGGAGCAGACAATTCAGGTTCGAGTCGCGGTAGCGGATTTTATATAAATTCGTAACCATAACGTTTTCAGATTATGAACGCAGGTTGTGGTTTAGACAACGTACACGTACGAAAAAGACTGTTTTTCATAGGTTTGGGTGTAAAAATGATATGTTTGGAACTCAAATTTTTTAACACAATATTTTTAAGTTTCGTAAACTAGCATAATTTTTTAATATTCGTAAACTAGCATAATATGTTTGGGACATATATGTTAATATGTTAGAACATATTATGTTTGGGACATACAATGTTTGCAAATACAAGATGCTTACACTGAAAAAACAGTGAACCCACCAGGAAGAAAACTTTCGGTTAATTTTAGAAAATTTTGAATATTTGTAGAAAATTTTAACTAAACAGTATTACAAACGTTGGCATCACGCCGATGTCATAAAAATAAGTAAACATTTTTCGACAAATTCAAGAAAATTTATTAGACATAACTAAGTTCTTTCACTTGTTAAAGAAAATTTTGTAGTTTGAAGGAAAAACTTGGAGTTCAAAATTGCAAGAATGTCTTTAGTGACATACGAAGTTCATGATGAACGCATTTGTAGTACAATTTACGAATTTAAAGAAATATTAAACTATTTTGTGGAAGACACGAATTTAGTTAATCTTTATGCTTCATTTGAGTATATTTTTTTCCTCTGTATTACACAAAAAATTATTAGAGTAAAGGACACTTTCTCCAAACATAATAATTCCATGAACTAAAATAAAATATATATGTTTGAAGCAAAATGTGTTTGGGGTATATGTTACAGAAGCGATTTTTTTGAGGGTGTACGGTGTCATTTTATCGTTCTCAGATTGACACCGTCTGTTCTCCGTTTGACACCACATATGTGTTGATTCTCTTTCATGAACGGATCGTTTTAAAACGTACACGTCGTTCATGATCTTTTCTATGGGTGTTTTTTAGTTCGTGTAATTAAAGTAAAATAATTAACATGAAGAAAATGTTTTCATATTGTGGAAATTTTAAGTAGAACATGAGCTAAACTAAAGATAAATTTGCTATAGTGACATTTTTAGTTTTTATCTCAACTAATATTTAGTAAAATAGTTGAGATATTTTATAGTCTCCTTGTTCACATGGTACTAAACGTCTCCCATGACCATGGGAAGATGTATTTGATGACAATATCCAGTTTGTGTACACAACATACTGGTATTCTTTAAAGAGCACTCAAATTATAGTTAGCGGAAGATATGCTTCGGCTGTTAAAATCTCTTTTGACAATCACGTGGCTACAATTTGCAGCCATTTGTTTTCTGACACGTGTTTGCCAATTATATATGGCTTTGTCTAGGCCAATAATAGTCCGTCCGTCTTTTGCTTTTTTTACTCAGATTTTGTTTGAATAAAACCCAGCCTACTTTTCCCTTTCGATACTAAAAACTCCTTGACACCTAGAAATAGAAATTAACAGAGCAGCAAAAGTTAATTAGGAAACTGTGTCACATGCACATTTTGTTTGTTGGTCTTTGGGATACAAAGCATGAAGTGTGTATGCATCCAGCCTAGTGAATGGCTCTCAGTACCAGCACCAGTCATTCCAATGCTGATAGGACATGGTGAATTCACACCTTGTTGCCTTTGCGATGTGTGTTTCCTCAACTTCCTTTTGTCAACCAAAGAGCTTCCTAATTTTACACTACGGGACATTACATTGTGGTAAGTGTTTTGTTGTTTGAAAAAGTGAAGTAGGTGTTACCCTTCGAGCGTAAGGTAAGAGTACATATACACAACAGTGATTTTGAATGAATGAATTTTGAATTTGCCTTTTTTATTGTTCAATTAACATTGGTTGATTCATAATTTTTTTCCGACGCCCCCATTTAAGCAACATTTCCATTCACATCTACTCACTTCCAAATATACAATTGTGTAATTATGATGGGAATATAACGGTACAATGAAATAAAAGTGGTCGATGGATAGGGGATTCGTGGATTTGCTATTTTTTACTGCACATTTTAGCTACATAAAATTTGTATATTGGAGGCCTATCTACGTAATTATAAACAATTAGAGAAGAAACGAAGATCAAAATAATATTCCGCCAGTGATCGTAGTGCTTATCAAAATAAGATATTATAAGCGCGAAGAAAAGAATTTTATTTGAATTTGCACGCAAAAAATAATTCTTTCCTCCCAAACGAAATTTTAGACAAACAAAGATCGCTTCTCATTTGCTTTTCGCTGTAACACCCAGAAAAAAGTGACCCCTTCTTTAAGTTAAAATGAACTCATTGTGAAGAAAGTTGAACTTCGTATAGCGCCAAAGACATTTTTATTTGTTTGAACGATGTGATTTTCGTAGAAATTAGGAATAATGCATTCCATATATTAGTTAACATTTTCCTTTATTTATATACCACTATACTACAGAATGAAAAAATTTAACTAATTTAAATTCATATATGGAATGATTTTATTGAAATTTTTTCATTCATTTCGACAAATCTTACACATTTGTGGTAAAACTTTTACTTCATAATTAGAACTGCTTACCTTCGTTTTTAAATACAATTTTATTTATTTCTATAAGCAATTTTATCTTCAATAAAAGACATGTTTTATTAATATATTGAATATATTTATTAAGAATCAACAGCATCGAGTATTAGTTTATTATTCCACTATTTCCAATTTCCGTGTGATATTATCAACTGTAAAACGCACTTTTTCTTCCTCTTGTACTTTTCACTTTTAATAAGTTGCTGCCTAACGATTTTGTCCTCCTTTTACAATTTCAATACCTACAAATATAAAAAATCGTAAAACATTTTTGTTGCAAAAGGTTAGCGTCACTGAATATTACCTGATAATTGAAGATTCCAAAATGAAGACAAATGAAAGGGTTGTTATTCTGCTGGTGTTTTCTTTCTTTATACACTATCACGAACATTGATAGATTTATTTAAAAAAACGAAAATTTTTCTCACTAATTTAAAATAACAAATATTTTATATATTTTATTTGTTATTTATTATATTATTTTACCATATTATTTTTTAACAATCTCTCCGTATACCAAAACAACGCGATTCCAACTAAAAAAACAACCGACGCGCAAATATATCGATTACACCCACGCACAAACACATCGATTACGATGACAGGTATCGATCACAGGTAGACAATAGAAATTTAGGAAAATTTCCTATATTCTAACAAGTGTGTTTCCTTAAGTTTTGAAAGGATTGCATACTTCTTAGTACGAATGAACTAAAATATTTTTCTATGCCAAGTGTTGTTCGTATGTATGAAGAATTTTCTATTATAAAGGAAGTCGCAATTATCATTTTATAAGAAATTTTACTAATTTTGAGGAAACTTGGTTTTAGTTCGGTTTTTGTTTATTTTTACGAATGCTTTGTTATCGGTGAATAAAATTTTCTTTTTCAGTAGTAAATTCTTATACCCAGCGAAGAAAATAGTATGAGTAAAATTCCATGCCTTATTCTAGTTAATGAACTATTCCTAACTGCTTACAGTTTAGGATTTTTTACTGAAACGAGTAAATTTTATTATTTTTCACAAAAATTTACCTTAATGGAAATAAAATGGATAAACTATATTGATGAAAATTTTTTCCTTTAGTTTCGAAGGCACTTTTTTCTGGGTGAAGGAAGTTTATTTAGAAGAAAAGTATATAATTTTTGTAATAAACGTTTATTCTTTTACAGGATGTAAAATTTCATAAAGTTAACTCAAAAAACAATCTTTTCTGGCTAATTGCATTTTCCCTCACGTCTTTCTCACTTCCACTATGATTTTTTAGTTCTTAGCACCTTTTTCTGTAATACAAACAATATAGAAGAAATTATTAAATTTTTAAAAATTTTTAAATTTTACCTTTCGCCTGGACGGAGAATCGAACCGCGAACCATACAATTTGTAATCCAATACACTATTCTCTGGGCTGCGTAGCTGTTATTGAAATCAACAGTCAAACAGTTATTTTTATATAGCAATTATATATATTGAATATATATATATATATAGCAGTTATATATATATTGAAGCGGCTGATGTGACGGTGGTTGAAAATTTGGATGGTTCTACGGTTCCTCCAGATAAATCTTCACCATTGTAAGGCCGCTTGTGCTGCCTTAAAAGTTCTCCTGATGAAAGGAGACATAGATATAGTTCTTATTCAAGAACCATACATATATAAGAACAAGATCTGTGAATTAAGCACTCCGGGTTTCAAACTTTTGCATAATACCGGTAACGATATAAATCGAGCATGTATAATTGCTAAAAACGAACTAAACTTGTTTCTGCTTCCTTCATTGAGCAATGCAGACACTGTTGTAGCCAGTCTATAGATATCCACATGTAAATTTTGGGTATCTTCGGTCTACATGGGACATGATAGGGAGATGCCACCCTGTGCCGTTAAGACCTTAGTTGAGGGTTCACTAAAAACAAAGACAAAACTCATTATGGGATGCGATGCAAATGCACATCATAGTATTTGGGGAAGTAGTGATACTAATGCAATGGGAGAGTCGCTAATAGAGTTTATTTTACGTACTAACCTGGTAGTTTGCAATAAGGGAGATGCACCAACCTTCGTCACCAGGAACAGACAAGAGGTTTTGGACGTAACGTTGACCTCTCCGGAACTGAATGATAAGATATCTGAGTGGCAAGTTTTGAGGGAACACAACTTCTCAGATCATCGCTACATCAGTTTCAGATTGGCTGTTCGTACTTCAAAGACCATATTTCCGCCAAATGTTAGGAAAGCTGATTGGAATAGGTATAGGGAATCGTTCAATTTGATGATACCGGAAATGCCGGAGACAAATATGAGCACTGTGCAAGATATCGAACACGCAGTGGAGCGGATTACTAAGGCCTTCAACATTTCACTGAAAGCTGCTTGCCCTAGAGGGAAGCCAAGGGGAACAAATCGGCCGCCATGGTGGACTACGGAGTTAAGTAATATGAGGAAATCCTGCAGGAAGCTCTTTAACAAAGCAAAGTCCACAAGAGCTCCGGAGGATTGGGTCACTTACAAGATGAATCTGAGAGAATATAAACGAGAACTGAGAAGGTCTCAACAAAACTCTTGGGATGATTACTGTAGCAGTATTGAGAATACGTCAGAGGCTTCCAGACTACGGAAGGTACTAGCATCCACTAACACCGCTCCAGGTTTCATTAAAACATCGGAGGGAAATTGGACAACGTCCAGTGAGGAGACGTTGGAGGTACTTTTGGACACACACTTCCCTGGAAATCAGACGGTTGAACCATGTTCCGGCGGTGTAACAGAGGCTCAGCGATCGTTTCCTATCGAGAAAATTGTGTCGGAATCTAGAATAAGATGGGCTTTAAATAGCTTTGGACCATTCAAATCCCCCGGACCTGATGGAATTACTCCGGCGGAGTTACAGGCAGTGGCTGAAAGAATTATCCCCTGGTTGACGGTGATATATAAACAATGTGTAAACTTAGCATATATTCCAGAAAAGTGGAGGGAAACAAAAGTCGTCTTCATACCTAAAGCAGGAAAAGCCTCTCACTCGAGTGCGAAGGATTTCCGACCAATCAGCTTATCCTCATTCCTACTTAAGACCCTGGAGAGGATGATAGACATGTATCTTAGAACTAGCGTGGATTCAAGTTTGCTCTCGAAACGACAGCATGCATACTCGAAGGGCAGGTCTACTGAGTCCGCATTGCATGAACTGGTCAGCTTTATTGAAAGCTCACTATCTGTCAAAGAATACACAATCGTGGCGTTTCTAGACATCGAAGGGGCGTTCAATAATGTCCATCCGAGCTCGATATTAAATGGACTGACAACTCTGAATGTTGATCCAGGTATACTTAGGCTGTTAGACGAACTTCTAATAAAGAGACGTATTTCAGCCACACTAGGGCAAGCAAACATACAAAGGTATGTGAACAGAGGCACTCCCCAAGGAGGAGTTCTATCACCTCTTCTTTGGAATGTTGCCATAAACAACCTTCTGGTTTCTCTAGAAAAAGAAAGGATAAAAGTGGTGGCATACGCAGATGATGTGGCGCTAGCAGTCAGGGGAAAATTCCCATCCACAATCAGAGATATTATACAGAGAGCTCTCCGGATGACTGAGGAATGGGCGAAAGATAATGGTCTTGGTGTAAATCTAGCAAAGACAGAAATAGTCATGTACTGCAAAGATCGCAAAACTCCCAAGGTTAGGCCCATTTCATTAGGGGGTACTGAAATTCCCTTTGGTGAGTGTGCAAAATACCTTGGCGTTATTTTGGACAGGAAGCTGAATTTTAGGCTTAATATTGAAGAGAGGGCGTGAAAAGCCACGGTAGCTTTGTACTCGTGCAAAAAGGCAATAGGGAAAAAGTGGGGACTAAGACCAAAAATTGTGCATTGGCTATACACGGCAGTGGTTAGACCTATAATGCTATATGGTGTTGTAGTCTGGTGGCCGGCACTTCAGAAACCGACTTGTTTAGATAAAGTTCAGCGTATGGCGAGCTTATGTATCTCAGGCGCATTTAGTAAGACAGGAACAGACTCCCTTAATGTCATGCTACATCTATTGCCTTTAGACATTTTGGCCAAACAGTCAGCTGCAACAACGGCTGTGCGGTTGCGCGAGCTATCGCTGTGGTCGGAAAAAATGTACGGTCATAGTTCGGTCCTCAAAGTAATGCCAGATGTGCCTAACGTAGTGGATTACACCCTGGCAAAACCACTTTTCGACAAAAAGTTTGAAACTCTAATTCCCAACAGTGAGGCGTGGTGTACACAGACCCCGGGGAATAAAAGATATATAGATTTCTATACTGATGGCTCCAAATTGAATGGACAAGTGGGGTTCGGAGTATATTCTAAAGATCTGGAAATTCGAATAGCGAAAAGATTACCTAATCACTGTAGTGTTTTTCAGGCTGAAATATTGGCAATAAGAGAGGTGGTGAATTGGCTGAGAAATAATGTTCCAACAAATATTGGCATTAATATATACTCAGACAGTCAACCTGCAATAAAATCCTTGGACTCTGTGTTCCTTAACTCAAAAACGGCCATAGACTGCCGCAAATCTCTCAACGAGATGGCTGAGCAGTACAATATTCACCTAATATGGGTGCCTGGCCATAGGAACATACCGGGGAACTATGAAGCAGATGTGTTAGCAAGGCTAGGAACTACCTTACATATTCCAGGGGAACTAGAATCTGTTGGTATGCCTCTGGCCACCTGCAAGCTCTTACTGCGTGAGAAGTCTGTTATGATTAGTCTTGTGTCGTTCCGGAACGAACTAGTTCCAATGAACGGTTCACTAAAAGGAACGACTGTCACTAGTTCCATCTCTTTCGTTCTCATCGTTCCTTTCGTCAATTAGTTTAATTTTCAATTTACGCTCCATCGTTACTCGGATCGCAGTTTGATTTTTTTCTTCTGTTTGAGCTATTTGCCAATTCATTCATTTTGGCGCGTATGTATTTAAATCATTGATTGATATGCTGCTATTTAATAGAATCATTAATTCCATCTCAGGCCCTTCACAAACGACAAAAAATCGTAATTTCTTGCAATGAATAATTTTGCACAGAGTATAGTATTATTCAATCCAAAATCCATCCAAAGAGTTTGGCTTCCTGAATTTAGTTACTTTCTTAAATTTTCCATTCCTTTAATTTTTTTCTTACTATATTACTATATACTATTTGAAGTAATTTCACTCAATTTTCCATATTTTTGTATCTTTCAATTGACCATGAACTTCGTTACACAAAGTAAACAAACAATGTAATGTCTGTCTTTAGTAGATGACAGTGATGACAAATATACAAATCCGGAACGAAAAGGAACGATTTGAAGGAACTAGTTCCTTTGTACAAAAGGAACGATGAGTCCGAATCACTACGGTGAACGATTTTGCCCAAGACTAGTTATGATGGCCAATATTCGATGGGAAAATTGCAAGGGTTGTAACGACACCAAGCAAATATGGCCCCATTTAAACTTAAACCGCACACTAGATATGCTAGTGTTCTCAAGGCGTCAGATAGCACTCCTAATATGTGCTATAACGGGTCGCTGCCTGATAGGCGAATTTGCAAAAACTATAGGTGCGAAGTATAATGACTATTGTATAAGCTGTCATGACATGGAGGAAAAGGAATCAATTAAACATCTCTTGTGTGAGTGTCCTGCTTTTTGTGTAAGGCGTAAGCGAATTTTAGGAGCATATAGCTTTAGATTACTGGCTGACCTGGAAAACGTTAACTTAAGCAGTTTGTTAATGTTTTTGGAGCAATCTGGTTGGTTCCACAAAAGTAAATAATAGAGAAGGTTCAGTGGTTAAGACTAGAAGTGCCCATATGTAATAGGTACTTTTAGTTAAATGTGGTATCACAATGGACTGAATAGTCTAAGTGAGCCTGAAATTTAATCGGGCTGCCACTTTAACCTAACCTAACCTAACCTATATAGCAACGTTTTCGGCACCCACGAGCCGATTAAACAAACTTTATTTAACAGAACATACATTTAGTTGGGCACTGTGGAGCAATGGTTAGTACGTCCGCCTTGCAATACCAAGGGTCGTGGGTTCGATCCCTGCTTCGACCAAACACCAAAAAGTTTTTTTTTTAATATTTTCCTAGTTTAAAGGAAAAATCATCATCTAAAATGTTATGTTATAAAAATAGTTTTTCCCCCAATTAAAAGAACATGATCACCATCTAAAATGTTGTAATCTTCATGAAATAAACTTTTCGAAAAAGGGCAGTGCTATCTTCGCTTTTCGCGTTGAAATTTTCGCGGATGCTTTATTAAAATAGTACGATTAAAAGCAGATAATTTACTTCAATTGATACGCATTGTCCTTTTTATCTAGGTTTGATTAAAATTTAACAGCAATATATTAATTTTCATTTATAATTTTGATTGAGAAAAAGTAATTGCGAAAATAAAGTGGTTTTCAACTCGAAAACCGAAGCCAAAAAAAAAAAACAAGTTAGAAAAGTCACATTTCTAACTAATTACTTTTTTATTGGCGTTTATCATTTCGTGCAAGAAAATATCAACTATTTATATACACTCTAGTACATTGAAAAAAAAATATATATTGACCTAGTATGAAAGATTATACAACCTAAATTTTAGAACTTCCTATTTAAGAATGTTTAACGCCTTTGCTTCAAATTTTTTCATTGCATTTAGGACAAGAATCTCCGATAAACTCGTATGTCTTTGAAGCAAGGCAAAATCCCCTTCAACTAAAGAAAAACATTTTTGTTTTAAAGAAAAGCCTTTAAATTAAATGAGATATTGAATCTTTGGATTAAAGAAAAAAAATAGGCGGATACTAATTTTAATGATTTTGCATTTTTGGTTTAAAGTTTTTTTCTTGTTTGAAATTCGCAAATTTGTTTTGCTTTAAAGTATCTATAATTCGGATATTTGAACTGATATTTATTTGAAAAGAAATGCCATTGTATCGCAAAAAGGGAATGAAAAATCGATATATGAGATCTGTGTTCTAATCGTAAATTCATAGAGCGTATATTGAAAGCCAGAAAAGGTCTTTATTAGGCTAGGAATCCCAAAATACCATAAACCTTAAGGGAAGATCAAAATCTTTGAATTCAAATAAATTTTTTTTTGTTGAGTATATTGTTCAAATTACTACTTTTTTATTTTAGTTACATGAACTGAAAAGGAGGAAAATATACACAAATGAATCATACAATTTTACCAAATTAGATTTCAGAATTTCCTTAAATTTTAAAGTTTTACCAAAAATGTGTCCATCTTGAAGTAGCAAGAGAAAAAAAGAGAGACATTGTGCTTTCAATTCAAACATGTGTCTTCTTTAAAATAAAGATCAGGTTACTGATCTTAAAGCCGAAACACAATGAAAAAAAGCAGGCATAGGCTTCAGCTTTTTTCTTTGCTTAAAATACGCAACACCCGCTTCATAAATATACACAATCAATTGTAAACAAATTCCGGTTGTGTAAAAAAATTCATTTCATAAATTGCATATGGAGTTTTTGGAAGCAATTTTGCTAATTTTACTATTGGCGCTACTGTGGGAAACTATAGACTCCCTTGAAAGAATGCGCTGTAGACGATTTTGGGTTAGACCGCTTTACCAAACAAGAGACGTTGATGGATTATTTGCCTTGTCTTTCGACCACATATACAATAAGGACCCACACGGACGAAAAAGACTGTTTTTCATATGTTTGGGTGTAAAAATTATATGTTTGGAACTAAAATTTGTTAACACAATATTTTTAAGTGCAAGCATATAATGTTCATAAACTAGCATAACATGTTTGGGACATATATGTTAATACGTTAGAACATATTATGTTTGGCACATAAAATGTTTGTAAATATAAAATACTTAGATGCAAACATATATTAATTTGGAAATAGTCTATAAACATATATGTGTTTAGAAAGAGAGACCTAGAGAGTATGCTGCAAGTAAAATAATGGAAGTAACCAATTGGCGCCTTAAAAATATATCCACACAAAGAAAATTTCATTAAAATTTTTTACTACCAGTGTATGCCCTAAGGTGAAACATAATATGTTTGAACAATACAAACAATTTTTTGTTTGGATCAATCCTGAAAATATATACGCTTGAAGCAAAATGTGTTTGGGGTATATGTTACAGAAGCGATTTTTTTTTGAGGGTGCAGAACAATTCCACATTATGGTGAGGATGACACAAGCTAGTTTTGATGTGCTTTTCAATTTACTGGAAAACGATCTTAAGAAACACTCCAACCGACGACCCATTTCAGCAAAATGCCGTCTTTTTTATCCTTGGTGTAAACTAAGAATAAAATTGATTAAGCTCTTTTAAACCTGTAGAATTATTTTCAGTTATTTGGCTCACGGAGACAGCACCCAATATTTGTCTCTAACATTTAAGATGGGCGCTGCAACTATTCGGAAAATAATAAGAGAAAGTTGTGAAATAATATGGAAAAAATTGTACCAGAAATGTTTGCTTGTCCCTACTTATGAAGATTGGATGAAAATTGCCAAAGAATTTCCCTCACAGCGTGGAAGCAATCGATGGCAAACACGTAAATATTACATGTCCACCGAACTCTGGATCAATGTTTCATAATTATAAAGGTAGATTTTCTTGATACCACAAATATTCTTGACAAATTTACATGGATTGCAATTAAAGCTACAATAAGATTGTATCTACACGCTCACAAAAAATCGCTTCTGTAACATATACTCCCAAACATATTTTGCTTCAAGCATATACATTTTTGGGTATTGCCCAAACATTTATATGTTTGATCTCTTCCAATATATAATATGTTTGAAAGCATATTGGTCTAAACAATATATGTTTGGGTAGTCTAAGTTCCAAACATTTTGTATTTTTGCATCCAAATTCAATAATGTTGTCTTCCAAAAAACAATATGTTATTATATGAACATATAATATGTTTGGAAGCATTTTGAACCCAAAATTATTATATGCTTAAAAAAATTCTCAAAATTTTATTTATTTATTTATATATTTACAATCATAATGAATTATGAAAATAAACAGGTAATATAGGTGCTAACAACATAGGTTTTCGACCTGAATGCTCAAAATTTTGTTTCTGCCCAATTGTATATTCCCCACACATCTTTCTCACTTCCACGAGATTTTTTAGTTCTTAGCACCTTTTTCTGTAATACAAACATTGTAGAAGAAATTATTCAATTGTATGATTTTTTTTAATTTTACCTTTTGCCGGACGGGGATTCGAACAGCGGACCACACAGTTTGTAAGGATCAAAGAAGTAGCTGATCAATTGTCCGAGGAAAAATAAAATGTTAATTTTGTAATAACAAGCCACAACCACCAACTTAATTCAATATCGCTCCCTGTTAAATAGCGCTCCAAGCTACTAAACACATATATGTTTATAGGCTATTTCTAAATTAATATATGTTTGCATCCAAGCATATTATATTTACAAACATTTTATGTCCCAAACATAATATGTTCTAACATATTAACAAACATGTTATGCTAGTTTATGAACATTATATGCTTGCACTCAAAAATATTGTGTTTAAAAATTTGTGTTCCAAACATATAATGTTTATAGCCAAACATATGAAAAACAGTCTTTTTCATCCGTGTACGTATAATTACAATTCAATTACGATTATTTTGTTTGGCTTCTTGCTTGAGATGGTCCCAACCATTTTTTTATTTTGGCTCACTTCATGAATACATTCAATTGTGTTGTTGGATGTTTGTGATGCTACACCGAAAGAATTTTCTTCGTAAAAAGAACGAAAATTTTCGTTAGCAGTACGAAATTTGTCTTTGTTTTACAACCAAAGAAACTTTTCATTAAATGTATGAAATATATTGTGTACTTTTTACGAAGAAAAGTTCTTCCAAATTTTTCGTAGTTTGTAAGAAAAAAATCTTACTTGTTATGAAGAATCTTCGTACTTTTTATGAAACAATTTCGTTCTTTTTATGAAAATGTTTCGTACTTTTTATGAAAATGTTTCGTTCTTTTTATGAAAAACTTTCGTACTTTTTTTAAATTTGTTCGAACTTTTAGAAAAGAAATATAGTCGAAAGTGCATTTGGTTGTAGTAAAAAGTGTGAAAAATGCCTTCACTACTTTACTTCTTATGTTTTTGAATAATTTTTAGTTTTATTGCTTCACTTTTATTCATAGCGCGCTATCACCCAAATGGAAGTAGCATAGACATGCATAAAAAATAGAATAAAGGAATATATTCAAGCACATTATCAGAGGTAGTTTTTTGTCGCGCTCGGAAATTTTACAACTTCAATTAAACTTCTTCAAAAATCATGAAATTTGAAGAAAACTTCGTTAAAAGTACGAAACTTTTACGAAGAAAAATTAATGTAGAATATTTCGTAGACGTTTCGTATATTCGTAAAATGTTCTTCGTAAAATTTACGAAAATGAATGAAAATTTCGTTGTTTTAATGAAGAATTCATGAAGAATAGTTAATGAAGAATTTTTCGTAAAATTAACGAACAGAATTCACAGCCGTTGACATTGGAGGATATGGTTCACAGAGTGATGGCGGTATTTTGAGAAATTCTGAGTTCGGAAGAAGATTGCTTAAAAATCAGCTAAACCTTCCGCAAGACACGCCTTTGGAAAGTGGAGGCATAGATATACCATATTTTTTTGTTGGCGATGCTGCTTTTTCACTCAGGGACAATTTAATGAGACCATAACCAGTATCACTTTTATCTACAGATAGAGAGATGTTTAATATGAGACTTTTCAGAGCTAGGAGAACAATCGAAAATGCCTTTGGTATTATGACGGCACGGTGGATGGTATTACTTGGTCCCTTAAATATTACTCCGCCGTATGCTGAAGATGTCGTAGAAGCAGCTGTAGTTTTCACAACTTTTTGAAAGTCAACGAGGACCAATATCTTCCATTTGATACTTGTAACGAAGGAAATGAAATATAGAAAAACTCGCTGTCGAAAATGAAAACAAGTCATTCCAACAATGCCACCAAAGAATCTTTTAAAATCAGAGATAATTTAAGTATTTATTTTTAGAAATGAACATACCAATTCTTAATTAATTAATTATTGACTCGAATATCGATTTACTTGTTTGGTGAAATTAATATATTATTATTTAATTATTAATAAGTAATAAACTGAATGTTGTAAATATGAAATTTCCTTAACTTGGGTATGATGATGATATATCCCTTTCCGACCTATAGCCGATCCACGTGATAGATTTTCCTAAATTTTTCAATTCTGTTATTTATGTGTACATAGAACATTTTAAATTATTAAGTTTGTTCAGTTTGATCCTGTATCCTGTTTTTTCAGGATACGTACAATTGTTGCAGTCCGGTAAATTCCGGTAGAAGTCCGGACGTAAAAATATCAAAAAACACAAAATAATCACGAAGTTACTGTTTGCATACAATATTTATTCATTCATTGTATATATATATATATATATATATATATATATATATATATATATATATATATATATATATATATATATATATATATATATATATATATATATATATATATATATATATATATATATATATATATATATATATATATATATATATATATATATATATATATATATATATATATATACTTTTATTTTTTTGTGTGATAGCTATTGTCCAGATTTTCAGAATCGTTCACGAATGTTTTATCAAAATTACTTGAAACAAGTTATTGTTCTTGGTTATGTCCAAATAAAACATTAAAAACCAAGATACGATATTACGGTTTGGGTTCCAAATAGTCTTTCAAACAGGACATACACGCAGAGAAGAAACATGATTGTCACAATCATATTCGAAGAGCAAAATAATATGATAGGAGCTATTTTTGCGCGACCATGTAACATTTTAGCCTGCAACCATGTTGGCTCAGTGAACATGGTTCTAAGAAAAATATAATTGTCCTCATCTAAAATGTTATTATATTGATAAAAAGAATTTTGTTTGAATGAAAAGACAATGGTCACGATTTAAAATGTTATGGTATTCATTTAAAATATATTTCTCCTAGTTAAAAGAACACGGTCACAACCTAAAATGTTTTGATCTTTATGAAAAAACTTTTTTCATCGTCGAAAAAAGGACGCCACTTGAGAAAAGAAAACACAAAATTAACTTTATTTGTTTGTTTTTATTTATTTATAAACTACTTCATTGTTTATTTGTATTTATAATGCCGTTTAAGCAAACATCATATTTTCACACACTCTATTTTATTTCAATTTCAACAATAAGTAATTATTCCATATTTACAACGTGCCCATCAAATGTACAAACGCAGACATCATGTAACTGCAAATAAAAATAAATGATCCATATAGCAAAATGCAGAACAAAAAATAGGTACATTTTTTCAATTACTCTTTCCTTTTTTGTGTTCACATAAAACCACGTGCCACTTCTGAATATTATTTATTAACACAAAACACGGTAAATCCGTATTCTCCGTCCACTCCAAGAAATAATCAACACACGACTGACGCGCAAAATGAAAATCGAGTGTACCTGCTCTATGTTTTTATAAAATTCTTTTCGCTGCAAAAAGCTAAAAACTTAAATGATCACGAAAAAATGTAAATGGTCTTTATGGCTATGTAATGGTTCTAGACATGTCTACACTTAACCTATAAAAATACTTTTTTCCCTGTAAAAAAGTAAAAAAAATTGAATGGTCAGGCACATGATTTTCGGCTATAAAAAGGAGGTCCTTTGTCATTGAGCTTAACATGGAATCGGGCAGCACTCAGTGATAAGAGAGAAGTTCACCAATGTGGTATCACAATGGACTGAATAGTCTAAGTGAGCCTGATACATCGGGCTGCCACTATACCTAACCTAACCTAACGCCCAAAAAGTTGAAATATTTTAAACTGTTTTTGATTCTTCGGCTCTAAGCGTACATTTATTGTGTTCAGTCTCATATAGTTACACGTGTTTCAACTTTTTTCAAAGCAAGCGAATGAAGCGGCGTGTTCATTGTGTGTCGGCCTTTATTTATCGAATTCTCATTCCCTTTACTTTAAAATTTTGTTTTTATACCCTGCGCCACACTGTGGAACAGGGTATTATAAGTTAGTGCATATGTTTGTAACACCCAGAAGGAGACGAGATAGACACATGGTGTCTTTGGCAATAATGCTCAGGGTGGGTCCCTGAGTCGATATAATCATGTCCGTCTGTCCGTCCGTCCGTCTGTCTGTGAACACATTTTTGTGATCAAAGTCTAGGTCGCAATTTAAGTCCAATCTCCTTCAAATTTAGCACATGTTCCTAATTTGGGTCAGAACAGAACCCTATTAAAATCGGTTCAGATTTAGATATAGCTCCCATATATATCTTTCGCCCGATATGGACTAATATGGTCCTAAAAGCCAGAGATTTGGCCCAATTTGGTTGAAATTTTGCACAGGGAGTAGATTTAGCATTATAACCATGCGTGCCAAATTTGGTTGAAATCGATTCAGATTTGGATATAGCTCCCATATATATCTTTCGCCCGATATGGACTAATATGGTCCTAGAAGCCAGAGTTTTGGCCCAATTTGTTTAAAATTTTGCACTCGGAGTACAATTAGTAGTGCAGTTAAGTGTGCAAAATTTGATTGAAATCGGTTCAGATTTAGATATAGCTCCCATATATATCTTTCGCCCGATATGGACTAATATGGTCCTAGAAGCCAGAGTTTTGGCCCAATTTGGTTGGAATTTTGCACCTGGAGTAGATTTCGCATTGTAGCTATGCGTGCCAAATTTGATTGAAATCGGTTCAGATTTATATATAGCTCCCATATATAGCTTTCGCCCGATTTACACTCATTTGACCACAGAGGTCAATTTTTTACTCCGATTTAGTTGAAATTTTGCACAGGGAGTAGAATTAGCATTGTAGCTATGCGTGCCCAATTTGGTTGAAATCGGTTCAGATTTAGATATAGCTCCCATATATATGTTTTTCTGATTTCGACAAAAATGGTCAAAATACCAACATTTTCCTTGTAAAATCGCCACTGCTTAGTCGAAAAGTTGTAAAAATGACTCTAATTTTCCTAAACTTCTAGTACATATATATCGAGCGATAAATCATAAATAAACTTTTGAGAAGTTTCCTTAAAATTGCTTCAGATTTAAATGTTTCCCATATTTTTTTACTAACATTGTGCTCCACCCTAGTGCATTAGCCGACTTAAATTTTGAGTCTATAGATTTTGTAGAAGTCTATCAAATTCTTTCCAGATCGAGTGATATTTAACATAAATGTATGTATTTTGGATAAACCTTTATATATAGCCCCCAACACATTTGACGGATGTGATATGGTATCGGAAATTTAGATCTACAAAGTGGTGCAGGGTATAATATAGTCGGCCCCGCCCGACTTTAGACTTTCCTTACTTGTTTTAATTTAATTTTTTTTTTTGAATATTTGAAACTTTTTTTGTTTTGATCCAAAGATTCAATAACTCAGTTTAATTTAAAGATTATTTATCTTTTTCCTTATTTTTATACCCTTCACCACTACTGTGGTACAGGGTATAATAAGTTTGTGCATTTGTATGTAACGCCAAGAAATAGTGGTCATAGACCCATCTTTTAGTATACCGATCGGCTTAGAATTAAATTCTGAGTCGATTTAGCGATGTCCGTCTGTCTGTCCGTCCGTCTATCTGTCCGTCCGTCCGTCCGTCTGTCTGTCTGTCTGTCTGTCCGTCCGTCTGTCTGTATATGTAATTTTGTGCACATAGTACAGCTCGCAATTTAAGTCCAATCGTCCTCAAATTTGGCATAGGGCCGTTTCTTGGGACAGAGACAATCGCTATTGGTTTTGGAAAAAATCGGTTCAGATTTAGATATAGCTGCCATATATATTTATACCCGATTTGGTCATAGTTAGCGTGTTTCACAACCGATTTTCTTCAAATACCGTACATCCAAATATTTTATGAATCTCAAAAATCTTTCAAAATATCAGCCAAATCGGTTCAGATTTAGATATAGCTCCCATATATATCTTTCGTCCGATTTAGACTCATATGACCACAGAGGCCAAATTTTGCACAGAGAGTAGAATTGACATTCTACCAATGCTTGGTAAATTTGATTGAAATCGGTTCAAATTTAGATATAGCTCCCATATATATCTTTCGTCCGATTTGAACTTATATGGCCACAAAAGTCAGAGTTTTGCCGTGATTTGTTTCAAATTTTTTTTCAAGGGGTACGTTTAATAGTATCGTTAAATGTGTCAAATTTTGTTAAAAACGGTTCAGATTTAGAGATAGCTCACATATATATCTTTCGCCCGATTTGGATTTATATGGTCTCAAAAGCCAGAGTTTTGCCTTGACTTACTTCAAATTTTGCACAAGCGGTACTTTTATCTTTCGTCCGATTTGAACTTATATGGCCTCAAAATCCAGGGGTTTGCCGTGATTTGCTTCAAATTTCGCACAAGGAGTACGTTTAGTAGTATCGGTAGTTGTGCCAAATTTAGTTGAAATCGGTTCAGATTTAGATATGGCTCCCATATATCTTCCGTCCGATTTGCACTCATATGACCAGGGGGGCCAAAGTTATACCACCATTTACGTGAAATTCCGCATAGATAGCAGAATTATTATTCTAACTATACATGTCAAATTTAGTCAAAATCGGTTCAGATTATTTATAGCTCCCATATATACGTACACCAGAATTGGGGAAATATGGTAGACTGTTACACATTTTAGACCCATTTTCAATGGAAGTTTCCTACAATTAACTGGATAGCGTTAGCCGATTGAAATTTTAATTCTAGAGATTTTGTAGAAGTAAAAAAATTGTCGCCTTTATATAGCTTCCAGCAAATGTGAAGTAGTTGAGATGGTAACACAAATTTTGGCCTACATAGGGGTGAAGGGTATAATATAGTCGGCCCGCCCGACTTTAGACTTTGCTTACTTGTTTTTAAATCGATTTTGTCCCCTTTAAAGTAATCCACTCATCGAATTTGCAACGTTTAAATTTAAATTAAAATTAATTTTAAAATTTGATTTGCCTTTTTCCCACAGTATAGTTCGTGGAAATTATTATGTCTTAGTTAAAAGTTATCCAACATGACAAAGCTTGTTTCACTTTTTCATGCAATTTAGTTAAATGAACTAAAAACATGAATATAAATCATACACAAATGAAGCATAAAGATAGCTTAAATTGACCTTTCCCACAAAATAGAATTTCCTAAAATTTCTTATAAAAAAAGAATTTTATTTTTTGAATTAAACCATTTTTCCTTCAAAATATAATTTTTTCTTTAAGAAGTGAAAAAATTAATTATGTCTAATAAAATTTGTTGAACTTGGAGAATATAGTTTAGTTAAAAAATTTTAAAATTAACCAACATAGAAAAAAGTGAACTGTTTTAGTGAAGAATGAAGAACCCCGTGCGAAAGTTGAGCTAATTTTTCTTTTTATTTTTGTTTTTAAGATTTCCATAATGCGTTGTTAAAATATCGACAATTTAAAAAAAGGTTGTGAATTTGTAACTACCATTTACGAAATTCTTCCTGCTCATAAAAGCAAAAAATTAATCAAAAGTATGGTAAAATCATCACCATATTAATCACGCTGTAGTTCATTCTTAATATTTTTGAACAGTGCACGAAAATGTTCTTCCTTTAAATTTGTTTGTATGGTCATAGAATTTATACCCACGTTTAGTTCATAACATTATTTGTAAGAACATCAATAACACAGAAAATAATATCACCAAAATATTTCCAATTAAAGAATTAATTGATACAATTAACTGTTTAATCAAAGTAGAAACATTAAGACAATTAAAACAATGATTGAAAATTTTAAAATTTTTAATTAAAAAAATAATTGATACAATTAACTTTTTAATCAAACTCGCAAGTCAGTTAAATAAAGTGATGGACATTTTTTTTAATTTTTAATTAACATAAACAATTTTTTCAAGCAATCAATTGTTAATCAAACTAAAAACATTAAGTCAATTCAGAAAGTAATTGAAAATAATTAAAATAATTAATTAATTAAAAATTGAGTTTTACAATCAACACCCATTACATTTTTAATTAAATCAATTAAAAAATTAATTGAAATTTGCTAATGAAATCAATTAATTTTTTACTCAAGTATTTTTTTGATCATCTTCGTGATTGAAGACATTTCAATTAAAAAATTAATTGGATCAATGATTGAATCAGAAAAAAAATTTTTGTGTGAATCTGAAACCTGCCAAGCAACAACAAAATTTGTTAAGATGGTATTAGGTATTTGTTTATACACACAAAGAAAAATTTTATTAAATTGAGCCAAAACATATTTTACATGAACACAATGAATTTTTTTCGTAAAGGCTATGAAAATGTTTATTAATATTAGGTCATGTGTAGTTATTGCGCAGAACAAACAAAAATGTTAAATTCAGTTATGGAATTTGACACAATTTTAGTGATTTCATAAATTGTATTGTATGAAGTGAGCAGGAAAGAAATCCGTCATTGTTATTTGATATTGATTGATGGGTAATTATAAATTCTCCCAAAATAATAACATTTTGTTTGGCGCTACAGTTTCCTTGAAATATTTTTAATTAGCGTGTGAATACTAAATCGAGTGTGTCTAATGAACCCAGCTCGTAAGGATATACGGGCTAAGGAATGTTGAACAAATGCCAATGCATTTTAAATTTCATATGGAAGAGTTCATAACCATGTCCATCCGCATTTATTTAAACAAATTTTCTTTCATGTGTACTTGTATATACACACATCTATGTAATTTAAAGCTTTTAAATTTTCCTATATGAAAATCTCTTTGATAATTTCTGAACTCTAGTACATTTCATACATACATATGTACAAACTTATTGACCCAGCAGGAAATTTAAGAAATATCGCATTAAAATTTCAGCTTACATACGGTGTTCATCCTTTATCATAATTCTGTGGCTTTTTGAGAATGCAAACTATAAAGAATTTATTCAGATCCTTGATGCAAACTCCCTATAGGTCCAAATTTTGAGCAAAGATTCTAAACTTTCTTTAAATTAAAATTTGTCCTTAATGTTGCGTACATTATGTATCCATATTAGGTCAATAATTTTTTTGTGAGTATTGTGGCATTGTTTTAGACCCACACAAAGTGGCACAAAGTGTTGTGCCACATATTGTATACAGTAATCCCTCGATTTACGTCGCACACAGGGTTAGAATAGCCTGTTTTCTTGGATTAATTAAAAAAACAAAAATTAAATATCGTTAAAATTTTTTGCACACGGTTACAGTATATAAAATTCTACATCACTTGTCGTTAAAATAAATGTCACAAGTGGTCTGGTGTTTTTGTAGTGAAACTTCAAAGTCAAACTTCATAGAAATTTTTGTGCAAAAAAGGCTGAAAAAAGTGAAAACGTTCCCGTTGAAAATTTTATTTATTTTAAAAAGTATTGTAAAAGTTAAACATTTTTCAATGGAACCATCAAGTTCAGGTTATTTTGCAAATACGTCGTTAACATTTGTGTCTCAAATTATGTGTGGAAGTGATTTAGATGTAGTTATTTATATTGAAAATGCCAAAAAAAATAATATTTTTATATTTTAAGTGGATATATAGTTATTATTCGTCAACATTCGTGTCATAATTTGTAGTTTATATTAAAGAGGACATAAATCTGTGTTATATTGCAAAATTTTACGCTGCCCTTTTGTGCTTTTTAGAAGCCATGCATTGTTTAATGCAAGTGTTGCAGCAGTCAAATTAGCTAAAAGTCACATTGATATCGCGACTTGTTTTGTTTGTTGTTGTTGTGTTTTGTTGTTTTTCATGTTACTTTTTCTATTTATTTGTGCTCTTCTTTTCCGTATATTAATGTTGTTATTTTTGTTTCTTTTACCTCCATTTTCATGAAGCTCCGTTACTGTTCCGTTAACTAACGCACTTTTAACCAGTATTATGGACATTGCTGTCATCTTGCCTATATATTCCATATGCCAGTTAAGAACTTAACTGCCGAAGATTTTTCAGTTAAAGTTAACCAGAGAGAATATATTTGCAATTTACTTTCTGTTAACTGGCAGTTAAAGCCAAACGGAGCTACATGAAAGTGGCCGTTAATAATATTCTTTGTTACAATAATATTTTGTTTTTGTTTATTTTAATAATAATCTTTGTTTTGACAAATAGTGATTGCCAGAGGAGGCAATTGATTTAATTGTACCTGCAGCTCCGAACAAGAACTATTTCAGTGATGTTGAAGTTGCTGATGCTGCGGACGATGATAATGATGATGATGACCATGAAAATGATGATGATGTGGATGATTAACTTTAAGATGTATAAAATGCAATGTTTAAGTTCTCATACTGTACTCCTTGCACTATATAAAGGGTGATTTGTTAAGAGCTTGATAACTTTTTTTTTAAAAGAAACGCATAAAATTTGCAAAATCTCATCGGTTCTTTATTTGAAACGTTAGATTGGTCCATGACATTTACTTTTTGAAGATAATTTCATTTAAATGTTGACCGCGGCTGCGTCTTAGGTGGTCCATTCGGAAAGTCCAATTTTGGGCAACTTTTTCGAGCATTTCGGCCGGAATAGCCCGAATTTCTTCGGAAACGTTGTCTTCCAAAGCTGGAATAGTTGCTGGCTTATTTCTGTAGACTTTAGACTTGACGTAGCCCCACAAAAAATAGTCTAAAGGCGTCAAATCGCATGATCTTGGTGGCCAACTTACCGGTCCATTTCTTGAGATGAATTGTTCTCCGAAGTTTTCCCTCAAAATGGCCATAGAATCGCGAGCTGTGTGGCATGTAGCGCCATCTTGTTGAAACCACATGTCAACCAAGTTCAGTTCTTCCATTTTTGGCAACAAAAAGTTTGTTAGCATCGAACGATAGCGATCGCCATTCACCGTAACGTTGCGTCCAATAGCATCTTTGAAAAAATACGGTCCAATGATTCCACCAGCGTACAAACCACACCAAACAGTGCATTTTTCGGGATGCATGGGCAGTTCTTGAACGGCTTCTGGTTGCTCTTCACTCCAAATGCCGCAATTTTGCTTATTTACGTAGCCATTCAACCAGAAATGAGCCTCATCGCTGAACAAAATTTGTCGATAAAAAAGCCGATTTTCTGCCAACTTTTCTAGGGCCCATTCACTGAAAATTCGACGTTGTGGCTCGTTAGTAAGTCTATTCATGATGAAATGTCAAAGCATACTGAGCATCTTTCTCTTTGACACCATGTCTGAAATCCCACGTGATCTGTCAAATACTAATGCATGAAAATCCTAACCTCAAAAGAATCACCCTTTACCTACACTGATATTTGGGATTACTTAATAAAATTATACTCAAATATACTTAGAAAACATTTTTTTAACTTATTTTAATGGTATTAACTGAAAAATAAAGAAAAATTATCCTAACATAGCTTTCCTGATTTGATCCAAGAAAACATGCTACTCTAACCCACTGTGCGTCGTCTATGTTTACATTGTTTCGATTTACGTCGTCAAATTGTTTGTTCCATCAAACTTCGATTTACGTCGTCGACTTTTTGCCCACTTTATCAGAAACGCATCAACGGTGATGACATCGAAACATTTTTTTTCTGAAATTCTTAACGAAATTACTGAATTGCCTTTATTTTTGAAGTTTTTTATTATGTACACGCACATACATACATAAATGGACCTAGGAGTAAGTATGAGCAATTGTTAATTCGGTTTACGTCGTTTCAACTAACATCGTCAAATTCCGGAACCAATCACGACGTAAATCGAGGCATTACTGTATTATGATCTATATTTTGATATATATCTACCGTTTTTAGTTCGTAAGAACATAGGAGGTCAATTGGCAAAGAGACGGACGGACATCAAGGGCTAGGTAAGGTTAGGTATAGTTGCAACCCGTTATTTCAAGCTTACTTAGACTATTCAGTCCATTGTGCAAAATTTCAAGCTAATCAGGGTAAAACTCTGGCGAAAGATATATATCGGAGCTATATCTAATTCTGAACCGATTTCTTCCAAAAAATAGGGTTGTATTCTGACTCAATCCAGAAACTAGCGCCAAACTTGCGCCAAAGTCGATTGGGCTAAAATTGCTACCTGGACTTTGATTATAAAAATGTGTTCACAGACAGACAGACAGACGGACATGGCTACATCGACTCATAGACCCATCCTGAGCAATATTGCCAAAGACACCATATGTCTATCTCGTCTCCTTCGGGGTGTTGCACACATATGCACTAACTTATAACACCCTGTGCCACAGTGTGGCGCCTGGTATAAAAAGAAATATTTTGTAATAGCACAATACAAAAAGCTTTTACAATGTTCACAAAATTGTATGAAAATGAAAGAAACGTATTTCGATGTTGCCATCGTAAACCAGAATCACTATATTTCACTATATGGATATGTTCGGTCAATATTCCCAGAAGGAATACACCATCTATATTTCAAATTAAAGTAACTATCATAAAAAAGTTGTCATTTTAATATTTAATAAACACATCCTTGCAGTAATTATGAAAATATTTTGAAATTATGCAATTGCAAAAGTGGTTATATAAGGTAAAATGACCCATTGTTTATAAAAGTTTACTTACACACAAAAAATTATCACCAACATTTTATCAATTAAACACCTAATTGAATTTGGAAACGGATTCAATAAATATGTTAATTGATTCAATTAATTATTTAATCAAATCCGAATAAAATCCAATTAAAAAAATGAAAAATGAGGAATTTGTTACATTTCCAATTAAAATATTAATTGATTCAATCAATTTGTTAATCAATTCGGAAATAATTTTCAATTACAAACGTGATGATTTAAATGTATGTATTTGGGATATAGCACCGAACACATTTGACGGATGTGATATGGTATCGAAAATTTAAATCTACAAAGTGGTGCAGGGTATAATAAAGTCGGCCCCGCCCGACTTTATACTTTCCTTACTTGTTTAAAATTGTAATTTTTTTCACTCCTAGTTTTCTTAAAACCAAGAGCGGTATGGGGTTGTTGGAAGATTCACCTTGAAGTTGCGAAGTAGCGTTGGCATTAAATTCCAGTTTTGTTTTACATGCCTTTTTCAGTTTGTACCCAAGTAGAGAGCAGTATATCTATCTGATATATAAACTAATGAGCAGGATTATGTAATGGTAAAAAAAGTTCTTTCTTTTGGATTGAAAAATATGCAAAATATCCGAAAATAATAAAAATAATAATAAAAAATTGCAAAGTATCATCAATATAATACCAAATATTACATTGCTTTCCTATTATTTTTGTCTTTGATTGGTTCAAATTTTAATAGACGATTTACATATGTGCAAAGGAATTGTTACTAAAATTAAATTACCGAGCTCCCTAATACACCTTTTTATGCTAAAAGACTACAACTGCAAAGGAAGATTATAAATCTGCAACCTGGAACTAAGAATTGAACTTGATATTCTATGCAGGTAATGTTTAACAAAATCAAGTTTTAATTGAACAAAGAAAGACTAATTTAGCTTACAGGCTGCTGAATTATTGGAAATCTAGACGCATCTACATATTAGAAGGAGCATGCTGACATGGCTATTATGATAAGGAAGATAATGATTTATATAACAGGTTGGCTGATAAGTCCCCGGTCTGACACATAGATGGCGTCGCTAGTATTAAATGCATATTATTTTTATATAGTTCAAGGTTAGGTTAAAGTGGCAGCCCGATTAAGATTCAGGCTCACTTAGACTATTCAGTCCATTGTGATACCAAATTAACTAAAAGTACCTATTACATATGGGCACTTCTAGTTTTAACCGCTGAACCTTCTTGATTATTTTTCTTTGTTGAACCAACCAGATTGTTCCAAAAATATTAGCAGACTGCTTAAGTTAACGTTTTCCAGATCCGCCAGTAATCTGAAGCTATATGCTCCTAAAAGTTGCTTGCGCTTTACACAAAATGCAGGACACTCACACAAGAGGTGTTTAATTGATTCTTTTTCCTCCGCATCATGACAGCTCATACAATAGTCATTATACTTCGCGCCAATAGTTTTTTTATATAGTTCAAACCTTCAAATGATTTTTGACACGAATCATTTGAAAGTTTGACGTCTGTAAGTCAATTAGTTTGTGAGATAGAGCGTCGTTTGTGAAGCAACTTTTGTTATTGTAAAAAAAATGGAAACAAGGAATTTCGTGTTTTGATAAAATACTGTTTTCTGAAGCGAAAAATACGGTGGAAGCAAAAACTTGGCTTGATAATGAGTTTCCGGACTCTGCCCCAGGGAAATCAACAATAATTGATTGGTATGCAAAATTCAAGCGTGGTGAAATGAGCACGGAGAACGGTGAACGCAGTGGACGCCCGAAAGAGGTGGTTACCGACGAAAACATCAAAAAAATTCACAAAATGATTTTGAATGACCGTAAATTGAAGTTGATCGAGATAGCAGAGGCCTTAAAGATATCAAAGGAACGTGGTGGAAAGACTCAAAAGTCCGCTGACAAAGTAATGGCATCTGTTTTTTGGGATGCTCATGGAATAATTTTTATCGATTATCTTGAGAAGGGAAAAACCATCAACAGTGACTATTATATGGCGTTATTGGAGCGTTTGAAGGTCGAAATCGCGGCAAAACGGTCCCATATGAAGAAAAAAGTGTTGTTCCACCAAGACAACGCACCGTGTCACATGTCATTGAGAACGATGGCAAAAATTCATGAATTTGGCTTCGAATTGCTTCCCCACCCACCGTGTTCTCCAGATCTGGCCCCAGCGATTTTTCTTGTTCTCAGACCTCAAAAGAATGCTCGCAGTGAAAAAATTTGGCTGCAATGAAGAGATGATCGCCGAAACTGAGGCCTATTTTGAGGCAAAACCGAAGAAGTACTACCAAAATGGTATCAAAAAATTGGAAGGTCGTTATATTCTTGAAGGGAACTATGTTAAATAATAAAAACGAATTTTGACAAAAAAATTTGTTTTACTTTGTTAGACCGGGGACTTATCAGCCAAACTGTTAGTTTATTTTTTCACCCTTTAGTAGTTCTTGATAGTAATTTTATGTGTAAGTTATGTTAGAACAAAACACACAAATGACAAGAAGTAAATTTATTTGTCTATTACATAATTCAAAAAGTAATAAAATATTGAATATGTTTTATAAGAAATGCATATGTTCTTTTATTTCAAATAAAACTAAATACGATTTTGGCTGCGCAATATATTATTTTTTTTGATTAAAATTTGTAGCCAATTTCCATTAATTGTTTAATTGAATCAATCAAATAGTTGATTGATATTTGTCACGAAATTAATTAAAATTTTAATTGATGCAATTAAAACTGTGAGTGAATTTTATGCTAAAAATTAATCACGTTTTTAATTGATTCAATCACGCAATTAATTGATTCCGTGACAAAAGTCAATGAAATTTTTGATTGAAAATCGTTGGTTGGTTGTCAATCAAAATGAGTGATTGATACTAAATTTTATGCGTTTTTTTTAAAAAAAAAGTTATCAAGCTCTTAACAAATCACCCTTTATCATTTTCGTGATTGAAATCAAAAAATTGTTTTTTTGTGTAGTCTACCAGTGTATTGGAATGCCGGTTTACAGAAATACGACGATAAAAAATTAGGAAGAGCAACCTTCTTTTAACCAAGTGGGAGGCTGTTAGATTCTGGGCTACACCGAAAGAATTCTCTTCATTAATTTTACCAAGAATTCTTCATTAACTATTCTTCGTGACTTCTTCATTAAAACAAGAAGAACATTTTACGAATATGTGAAACGTCTACGAAATTTTCTACATTAACTTTTCTTCGTAAAAAGTTCGTACTTTTAACGATACATTCTTCAAATTCCATGACTTTTGTGAATAAATTTTTACGAATTTATGGATATTTTATGAAACATTCTACGTTAAAATTTCTTCATTAAAAATACGAAACATTTCCTTTGAAATAACGAAGAAGTTTCATTGAAGTTGTAAAATGTCCGTTCGTGCCTTGGATAATGTGCTTGAGTCCATTTCTTTATTTAAATTTTTAATGCATGTCTATGCTACTTCTCATTTGGGTGACAACATGCCATGAATAAAAGTGAAGCAACCAAACTAAAAGTTATTCAAAAACTTAAGAGTGATGATATTTTTCAAACTTGTTACTACAATCAAATGCAATTTGGACTATAATTTTTTTTTTCTAAAATTTCGAACATTTTTCACAAAAAGTACGAAAGTTTTTCATAAAAAGTACGAAATTGTTTCATTAAAAGTATGCAAATTTTTCGTAAAAAGACGAAACAATTTCATAAAAAGAACGATAGTGTTTTATAAAAGTACGAAACTTTTTCATAAAAAGTGCGAAGTTTTTTTTTAAAACTACGAATAATTTGAAAGAACTTTTCTTCGTAAAAAGAACGAAATATTTCGTACTTTTCCTGAAAAGTTTCTTTGGTTGTAAACCAATGACAAATTTCGTACTTTTAACTAAATTTTTCGTTCTTTTTACGAAGAAACTTCTTTCGGTGTAGAACCCACGACTATATATGTCGGACAAAGCAACTATTACTACTTGGTACCATATTCAAATAGGAGAATGCAAATTTTAAACTTAAACTATTTCATTACATAGTTTATTTTATCTAAACAAAAATACCAAAAACAATCAAATTATATTATATATTCATCTCTACTTGGGCTAAATTATACCCCATTCACAAAAGACTCAAAATCTACTCAAAATGGATTTGAAGTCCCTTATTTACAAAGAAATTGACAGTTGAAAAGTAGTTAAAGTAGATTTTGGAAGTATAATGAGAATGATGATTTACCCAATGGTACTAAAAATAATGTTTTCCATCCCTCCATTTTATATAAAATACTACAAAGAAAACTTCCTGGGCATTTTCCCAAGAAGTTTCCGTACGAAATTTTCAATTAACGATTCTAACTATTTATTGCCCACAGTTGCACTAAAAAATTATTATTTTATAAACACACGAAATTTCTTTTTATCAGTTTTTTTTTTTAACCACAAAAAACTATAACTAATTTCATGTGTTTTCAACTGATCTACACCCTCAAAAAATCGCTTCTGTAACATATACCCCAAACACATTTTGCTTCAAGCATATATATTTTCAGGATTTGTTCAAACAAAATATTGTTTGTATTGTTTAAACATATTAGTTTCACCTTAGGCATACACTGGTAGAAAATAATTAATGAATTTTTTTGCGCATATATATTTTTAAGACGACAATTGGTTACTTCCATTCATTTACTTGCAGCATACTCTCTAGGTCTCTCTTTCCAAACACATATATGTTTATAGGCTATTTCTAAATTAATATATGTTTGAATCCAAGCATATTATATTTACAAACATTTTATGTCCCAAACATAATATGTTCTAACATATATGTTCTAACATATATGCCCCAAACATGTTATGCTAGTTTATGAACATTGTGTGCTTGCACTTAAAAATATTATGTTAAAAAAATTGGGTCCCAAACATATAATTCTTACACCCAAACAAATGAAAAACAGTCTTTTTCGTCCGTGTATGTGTGGTTTTGATTGGTTTTATCCCTGCTATGAATTTCAATTCGTTCTAAATAAATGACAGAGGGAGATGGCCAAATATATCCTATGTACACTGAAAAAATATTGTCGTGAGGTCAAAGATTTCATGCCTTTAAAATACGAATGCAAATTTTGCTTAGCATAGAAGACACATTTCTCTAATAGAAAGTTTTTTTCCTTGTCCAAAAGTCGACAAACTTTTCAATGAAGTCGTATTGTCCTTATAATTGAGGGATTTCACTTAAAAATTGGTATCATAACATGAAAGAAAAAATGTTTGGGCTAAGGTTAATTTGACTTTAATAATTCAGAAAAATTCTTTAAATTTAATGATATTGTCATTAAATTTGTTGCCTTTTTGCATCTTGACTACAAAGCAAAAAATCCTTCTAATATAGGACATGTTTTTCAACACTTTATTTTAAAGACGTTTTTTACTTGAAACATAAATAGCATAATTTTTATTGGAAGTCGAGTCTTAATTTGGAAAATAAAGCTGTCGTTAACTCGTTTTTAAAGGATTTTGATAGCATATGAAGAAAAAAGCTTAAAAAGCGAAAAATTAAAATTTGCTTCCTAGAAGCAAGTACGCAAAACCCAAATTTAAAAGAGAATTGTGTCTTAAAAGTATCCTTACTTGTATTCTCCGCTTGTATTCTTGGCTCGCACGGATGAAAAAGACTGTTTTTCATATGTTTGGCTATAAACATTATATGTTTGGAACACAAATTTTTAAACACAATATTTTTGAGTGCAAGCATATAATGTTCATAAACTAGCATAACATGTTTGGGACATATATGTTAATATGTTAGAACATATTATGTTTGGGACATAAAATGTTCGTAAATATAATATGCTTGGATGCAAACATATATTAATTTAGAAATAGCCTATAAACATATATGTGTTTAGTAGCTTGGAGCGCTATTTAACAGGGAGCGATATTGAATTAAGTTGGTGGTTGTTGCTTGTTATTACAAAATTAACATTTTATTTTCCCTTGGGCAATTGATCAGCTACTTCTTTGATCCTTACAAACTATGTGGTCCGCTGTTCGAATCCCCGTCCGGCAAAAGGTAAAATTAAAATAAAACAAGTATATACGGCCGTAAGTTCGGCCAGGCCGAATCTTATGTACCCTCCACCATGGATTGCGTAGGAACTTCTACTAAAGGCTGTCATCCACAATCGAATTACTTGGGTTGCGATAACACTTGCCGATGGCAAGGTATCGTAAAACTTTTCTATAGAAATTATATGTTGACAAAATTTTCTATAGAAATTATATGTTGACAAAATGTTCTATAGAAATAAAATGTTGACAAAATTGTCTATAGAAATAAAATGTTGACAAAATTTTCTACAGAAATAAATTTTTTACAAAATTTTCCATAGAAATAAAATTTTGACAAAATTTTCTATGGAAATAAAATGTTGACAAACATTGCTATAGAAATAAACTTTTTACAAAACTTTCTATAGAAATGAAATTTTGACAAAACTTTCTATAGTAATGAAATATACTAACGAAATGTACCAAATTTCAACCGCATCGGATGACTTTTTCTCCTCCAAGAGGCTCCGGAGGTCAAATCTGGGGATCGGTTTATATGGGAGCTATATATCGTCCCCTCAATAAAACAATAGCGTATACGTATATACACCATTATTTTTTTATTGCAGAATAAGAATCTACATAATCGATTCTAGATCTGGTCAAAATTTGGTAAAATTCTTCTTCCACAAAGTTGGTCAAAATGTCAATTGAAAAAATAGTGTATAATTTCTCGTTAGAATATTTTCATTAATAATTGCCTAAATGCAGGTATTGTGTTTTATATAGTTGTTCCTCTGAACATAATTTCGAAGAAAAATAGTGTATAAAAAGTGTACACAACTTTTATTATTCAAAACAATCCATTCGCACAGACAAATAAAATGAAAAATTGTCTATATTGATATACACTATTTTTTGGCAAATTTTTATTTGAATTGCACTTATACACAATTTTATATGTCAAACAAATTTGTCTGTTTGTTCAAATTTGACATACAAAATAGCATACAATTATTTTACACTATTATTGTTACCTCTTTGGAGAATGGATTCTTTAGACAGGAAGAAATATTTCATGAAAATAATGAATCTATCAAATCATGGTGAGAATTGATAATCAAATGATGATGATGTGTCTCGTATATGACTAGGTTAGGTTATGTAGCAGCCCGATGTATCAGGCTCACTTAGACTATTCAGTCCATTGTGATACCACATTGGAGAACTTCTTTCTCTCTTATCACTGAGTGCTGCCCGATTCCATGTTAAGCTCAATGACAAGGGACCTCCTTTTTATAGCCGAGTCCGAACGGCGTTCCACATTGCAGTGAAACCACTTAGAGAAGCTTTGAAAGAAATGTCACCAGCATTACTGAGGTGGGATAATCCACCGCTGAAAAACTTTTTGGTGTTCGGTCGTAGCAGGAATCGAACCCACGACCTTGTGTATGCAAGGCGGGCATGCTAACCATTGCACCACGGTGGCTCGTATATGACTAAGTAAATTGAATTTCGACAGATTGCGGTCCGGAATATCCAGATAATCACGAAATTGTTCTAGAAAGCGAAATAAAAACCAATATAAATTTATCTACAGATTTATCCGATTAAACCATTCCAGAGACGGGAGATGGGGAGGCAAGGGCTCTAATTTTCCATAATAATTGCCTACCATATCGTCTTTAAAGTACAACGATCTCAAGGGGCTGTGCACCAAAAATATAATTCCCGAAGAATTTCATTCCTTTTATCTTAGTCTTCAGCCTGGGGGAAATCGATATTGCTTGGATGAGCCTGATGCGGAGGAATATATTTCCGAAGGTGAATATTAATTAATATTGTCTTTCATTCGTGTATTTTTTTAATTTAAATTGAATTGCTCTGTCTACGTCTCTAGTCTACGTGTTATTGAATTTGCAAAAATGACTGAATTATAAATAAAATAGATTATTTAGTACGAATACTTTGTTTTATTGCATGAACATTCGTCCGGCAAATTAAAATACTTCATGATAAATCGCGCAAAAAATTTAAATAAAATTGTGTTAGAGATGCAAAGTCGATTCGGTTTTTCATTACTCTCTAAACACATCATATCGTTGTAATTGAATTGCCTTTAATGACATTTATCATCAATACATTACTATCCTTCATTTGTAATTATGTACCCATGAATATACATGAATATAAAACAGTTAGTCTGAAATAAAGATTCGTTGAAAGCAGAACAAGTGTGTCCGACTTATTTCTACAGGTTATGGGCCCAGGTCCCATATATTTCAGTAACTCAATTGATTTAATTTTCTAATTAAAAAAAAAATTTTCTGGAAGCCATGTCTAATAACGGAGTGAGAATTGAGCCACTAAGCGCTCATAATTATGATACGTGGAAGCTGCAGATGAAAGCTATTTTAATAAAAGCCGATTTATGGAATTTCGTCCAAGAAGAGACACCAGCAGCAATTGATACAAAATGGATATCAAAAGACCAAAAAGCGTGTGCTGAAATTATGCTGTCTATTGCTCCTTCTGAGTTGGGATTAATATCTAAGTGCGGCACATCTAAAGAAATGTGGGAGAAATTAAAATCTACATTTCAATCAAAAGGCCCTGCAAGAAAGGCGACATTATTAAAACGTGTTGCATTGGCACGTATGAAAGAGGGAGACAACGCACGTGATCACCTTAATGATTTTTTCGAAGCCGTAGGACAGTTAAAAGAAATAAATGTTGAGATAGGCGATGATTTATTGGCCATACTTCTCTTATACAGTTTACCAGACTCTTTCGAAACGTTTAGATGCGCTCTTGAAACAAGAGATGAGTTACCATCACCCGAACTTTTAAGAGTAAAGATAATGGAAGAAGACGAATCGAGAAAAGTCAAATCAGAGCGAGAGAGTCAAAGTGCATTGTATGTGGGAGGTAATGGGAACAGTAATTGCAACCGACCTCAAAGAGAGTCAAAGTGGATCAACAAAAGAAAAAATAAAAAACAAAACCAAAGCTGTTTCAAGTGTGGTAGGTTGGGGCACTATGCTGTCAATTGCAAAGCAAAACAATATAGCAATTACCATAAGGAGAAAGATTTTAACACCGAAAAGTCATTATTTAATTGCACAGATGCTGCATTTAGTTGCGTCGACGTTGAAAACAGCTGGTGCTTGGACAGTGGCTGTACGTCTCATATGAGCTCTAATTTCAAAGAATTTTACAACATGAAGAAAATAAAAAGAACACTGTGTCTAGCAAATGGACAGACAAGCGAAATTTCTGGAATTGGAGATGTCAAATTGAACATTATGGTGGATAATCGTGAGTACAATTTTAAAGTCAAAGATGTTATGTACGTAAAAGACCTTCGTACAAACTTGATGTCCATATCGAAATTGGCGGATAAAGGCTATGAAGTACGATTTACTAAAAATGAAGCACTCATTGTTGAGAAAAATAAAATAATTTGCAAAGCAAACAGAATTGGAAATTTATATTACATAAAGAATTCAAAAGACATGGCGAACGTTGCAAAGGAAAATGATTTGAATGAAATGGATTTATGGCATAGACGACTCGGTCACTTAAATGAAAGTGATTTAAAAGCACTCGCAACATCACAAAAAGCTCACGGAGTTGACATAAAGATTGGCACCAAATTGTCACAATGTACAATCTGTCTCAGCGAAAAGCAAGCTCAAAATCCATTTAAGAAAAACAAAGGTATTTATGCAAATAACGTATTGGAGATTGTACATAGTGACATTTGTGGACCCCTACCAGTAGCATCTCACTCACAATATCGTTATTTCGTCACATTTATTGACGACTTTTCCCGCTATTGCGAAGTTTTCTTTTTAAAACACAAATCTGATGTTTTCGATGCATTTAAAAATTTTAAGAATTCTGCTGAAAATTTTACAGGTATGAAAATAAAATTTCTACAAACCGATAATGGAAGGGAATACCTAAGTGGTCAATTTAATAAATTTTTGATGGAGGCTGGTATCCAACGACGTTTGACCGTCCCCCATACCCCGCAGCAAAACGGGATTGCTGAACGAAAAAATCGCACTCTACTGGAAATGGCCAGATGTCTTCTTAAGCAAGCCGGTGTACCTCAAACTTTTTGGGCCGAAGCCATAAACACATCTTGCTACATCCGAAACAGATGCCCTACAAAATCATTAAATGGAGATCTGCCTTACACATTGTGGACCGGTAAGAAACCATCTTTAAAACATATGAGGCCATTTGGAACGAAGGCATACGTATTGATTAAAGACAAATCAAATAATAAACTAGATTCCCGATCAGAGGAATGCATTCTCGTAGGTTACTCCAATGAGGCAAAAGCGTATAGAATGTGGTCAGAGTGGAGACGAAGGGTAATCATCAGCCGAGACGTAAAATTCATCAACGAGAACACTGACAATATTTTAATTTCACCTCCCATCGACGTAATCGAAGATATGGAATTAGAACCAGAGAGTGAAGGAAAAGGCAAAATAACAATTGAAAGTGAAGACGAAGTTGAATTGAAAGAGGACGAGGATGAAATAATAGAAAATGAAGAAAACGGAACTTGTAGTGATTTAGTTGATGGAGCACCAAAAGTAAGTAAAGGAAGACCAAGAATATTGAGAACAGGTGCAAGAGGTCGGCCAAGGAAAATAAGTGCCAAAACAAATACGCAAAATAATAATGAAGAGAATGAAAGAGACCAAGATGAAAATGAAGATGAATTCGAAGACTGTGAATATGCGAATGCAGCATTAGCCGGAGACCCGTTGACTTTTAGCGAAGCTATGAACAGTGAAGAAAGCAAGGAATGGCAAACAGCAATAGAGGACGAATACATAGCCCAGCTGATCAATGGCACTTGGGAGATTGTTGAAAGACCATCAGAAAAGCAAGTGATAGGTAATAGATTGGTATTTAGAACAAAAGAAAACAACAAGAAGAAAGTGAGATTGGTGGCGAAGGGCTACTCCCAGAGGCCAGGAGAGGATTTTACAAATACGTATTCCCCTGTAGTTCGTGCGTCAACAATACGACTGGTATCTGCTATTGCAGCTCAAAGAGATTTAGAAATTCACCAAATGGATTTTGTGACAGCGTATCTTAACGGGGAATTGGAGGAGAACATTTACACCGAAATACCTGATTTTCTCCCCACTTTTTTAGAAGAAATAAAGAATGATAAACAAATAGGAACGAATGTGAAAAGGTGGAAACAAGCTAAAAGTTTATCGAAGAAATGGATAGATGATTTAAACAAAGCAAAGAGACCAGTATGTAAATTAGTAAAAGCTCTATACGGCCTACGACAATCTGGACTTCAATGGTATAAAAAATTAACAGATAAAATGCTTCAATTAGGTCTCAAATCATCTCAACAAGATCCATGCTTATTTTATAACAAAAAAGGTCATAAAATTATGCTAATTACTATTTATGTAGATGATTTGCTTATCGCAACAAATGATGAAAAATGGCGTGAAAAAATTAAGAAATCATTAGCAGAATCTTTCGAAATGAAAGACATGGGAAAAGCTACGAAGATTTTAGGTATCGAATTTTCACAAAATTTAAAAGAAAACTATATTTTTCTAAATCAAAAGAGCTACGTGAATTCAATACTAAAGCGATTTAAAATGGTAAATTCAAAACCTGCAAAAACCCCTTTAGATCAAAATTGTAAATTGGATAGACAAAAACCTGATCAAAACATAATGAGTAAATATCCATACCAAAGCCTGATTGGTGCCATGATGTACCTAGCCGTTTCAACTAGGCCCGACATAGCGTATCCAGTGAATTATTTAAGCCAGTTTAATAGCAATTACAGCACAGAACATTGGCAAGCTGCCAAGAGAGTTTTACGATATCTCAACGGAACAGCAGATTATGGACTTTTGTATCGGAAAAATTCCTCAAATATTTACGGTGTTGTAGATGCAGATTGGGGAAACAATTTGAGTGATCGAAAGTCGTATTCTGGATATGCATTTGTACTTAGTGGTAGTTTGATATCGTGGGAAGCTCGCAAGCAACGCTCAGTGGCACTGTCCAGCACTGAAGCAGAATTTTTGGCCATAACTGAAGCAACAAAAGAAGCACTCTACCTCAGACGCATTTTGAATGAAATTTGTTTTCCAATAGACAATATAACAATTTTTAATGACAGCCAGAGTGCGCAGAAATTAATTCAGTCAAATGCACATCATTCTCGAACAAAGCATATAGATGTTCGACATCAATTTTTGTATCAAACACAACATAAAGGATATATTCAACTACACTATAAACCCACTGAGGATATGGAAGCTGACGTTCTTACCAAAAGTTTGGGAGCAAATAAACACTTTAAACACATCCACAGTTTCGGTATGACCAGCGCTCAATCCATTGATGCCTCACGACTTTGAGGGGAGGTGTTAGAGATGCAAAGTCGATTCGGTTTTTCATTACTCTCTAAACACATCATATCGTTGTAATTGAATTGCCTTTAATGACATTTATCATCAATACATTACTATCCTTCATTTGTAATTATGTACCCATGAATATACATGAATATAAAACAGTTAGTCTGAAATAAAGATTCGTTGAAAGCAGAACAAGTGTGTCCGACTTATTTCTACAAATTGTGTATAATCTTACAAAATAAAATAGTGTATACTGATTTTCATATAGATTCTAAAATAAATAAAGTAGCCTATATGACATCATGGTATTTTGAATGTCATTTAATTGCAATTAATGCTCTTATTGCTTAGTAGAATATCATCTACCAATTGTCTGGTTATTCCACCACATAGTTAAGTTACAAGAAGTTGAAAACACCGATAATTTTCTGAAATATGACGCTTTTCCCAAAAGTCTATTTTTACAAAAACTTCAAACTCGATTTTCTCGAAACGACAAAAAAATTATACACTATTGTTTTATTGAGGGGACGATATACGTTATGTGGCAGCCCGATGTATCAGGCTCACTTAGACTATTCAGTCCATTGTGATACCACAGTGGTGAACTTCTCTCTTATCACTGAGTGCTGCCCGATTCCATGTTAAGCTCAATGATAAGGGACCTCCTTTTTATAGCCGAGTCCGAACGGCGTTCCACATTGCAGTGAAACCACTTAGAGAAGCTTTGTAACCCTCAGAAATGTCACCAGCATTACTGAGGTGGGATAATCCACCGCTGAAAAACTTTTTGGTGTTCGGTCGTAGCAGGAATCGAACCCACGACCTTGTGTATGCAAGGCGGGCATGCTAACCATTGCACCACGGTGGGAGCTATATATAATTATGGACCGATATGGACCAATTTTTGCATGGTTGTTAGAGACCATATACTAACACCACGTACTAAATTTCAATTGGATCGGATGAATTTTGCTCATCCAAGAGGCTCCAGAGTTCAAATCTGGGGATCGGTTTATATGGGAGCTATATATATTTATGGACCGATATGGACCAATTTTTGCATGGTTGTTAGAGACCGTATACTAACATCAGGTACCAAATTTCAACCGGATCGGATGAATTTTGCCCCTCCAAGAGGCTCCGGAGGTCAAATCTGGGGATCGGTTAATATGGGGGCTATATATAATTATGGACCGATATGGACCAATTTTTGCATGGTTGTTAGAGACCGTATACTTAGACCACGTACCAAATTTCAACCGGATCGGATGAATTTTGCTGCTCCGGAAGGCTTTGCAAGCCAAATTTGGGGATCGGTTTATATGGGGGCTATACGTAAACGTGGGCCGATATGGCCCATTTTCAATACCATCCGACCTACATCAATAACAACTACTTGTGTCAAGTTTAAAGTCGATAGCTAGTTTCGTTCGGAAGTTAGCGTGATTTCCCCAGACGGACGGACAGACGGACGGACGGACGGACATGCTTAGATCGACTCAGAATTTCACCACGACCCAGAATATATATACTTTATGGGGTCTTAGAGCAATATTTCGATGTGTTACAAACGGAATGACAAAGTTAATATACCCCCATCCTATGGTGGAGGGTATAAAAAATCATAAAATTGAATAATTTCTTCTACAATGTTTGTATTAGAAAAAGGTGCTAAGAACTAAAAAATCTCGTGGAAGTGAGAAAGATGTGAGGGAATATACAATTAGGCAGAAACAAAATTTTGAGCATTCAGGTCGAAAACCTATGTTGTTGGCACCTATATTACCTGTTTATTTTCATAATTCATTATGATTGTAAATATATAAATAAATAAATAAAATTTTGAGCACAATATTGTTTGCGAGAATTTTTTTTAAGCATATAATATTTTTGGGTGCAAAATGCTTCCAAACATATTATATGTTCACATAATAACATATTGTTTTTTGGAAGACAACATTATTGAATTTGGATGCAAAAATACAAAATGTTTGGAACTTAGACTACCCAAACATATATTGTTTAGACCAATATGCTTTCAAACATATTATATATTGGAAGAGATCAAACATATAAATGTTTGGGCAATACCCAAAAATGTATATGCTTGAAGCAAAATATGTTTGGGAGTATATGTTACAGAAGCGATTTTTTGTGAGGGTGCGGAATCAATACCAAAATTTTTAAAGTAAAGACAAAATCTTTGGAACCGGGCATGCTTTTTTTTCAGTGTATATTCATGTGGGGTAATCTGTAGGAGTCCTACACGCAAAAAAATAATTCTTTCCTCCCAAACGAAATTTTAGACAAACAAAGTTCGTTTCTCATTTGCTTTTCGCTGTAAGAAAGTGTGTTTGGAAGAAAAGTATATACTTTTTGTGATAAACATTTATTCTTTTCCAGGATGTAACAACAATTTCATAAAGACTAATTAAAAAAAAATCTTGCTAATTGTATTTTCCCTCACATCTTTCTCACATCCACGAGTTTTTTAGTTCTTAACACCTTTTCCTGTAATACCAACAATGTAGAAGAAATTATACGAATTTATAAATTTTTAAAATTTGTTTACCTTTCGCCTGGACGGAGAATCGAACCGCGGACCATGCACTTTGTAAGCCAACACACTAACCACTGAGCTATGTACCTGTTATGGTCATCAATAGGTAATTACCCATATAAGTTATATTTATATGGCATAGCTTGCGGCGCCCACGAACCGAATAAACAAAGTTTATTTAACAGAAACAAACATTTAGTTTGGCACCGTGGAGCAGTGGTTGCTACGTCCGACTCTCATGCCAAGGGTTTTTATTGAAAAAATAAAAATTTTGTAACAAACGAATTTTTTTGTTGATAAAAGTTTAAAATTTTCGAAGCAATTCAAAAAACTCTAACAAAAGAAAAACGTTTTCGGCACACGTTTTCCAAACGTTTTTTTTTCTTTGCGTGTATTCTATGTTATTTGTTGCACACATACACGTACAGGCCTTGTACCAACCTTCACTGCTTCTATTACCTATTTCTAATCGTTTCCATTTCCCGCTGGGAAAATTTATATTGGTATGTTTGTATGTATATCAATTCACAGATATGAATGTATGTCGACCATGCCATTATGACCAAAAATCATATATGGTTTCATTTAACTCAATGATACAGACAGACATATAGCAACGCGAAATAGCATAATGGATAAATCTTAAATCGAATTTAAGTAACATACGCCAAGTAAATAACTATAAACTTTACTGTTCGACCGAGCCAAAGCTCATGCACTGGAAGCATTTTCTTTGTTAAATTTACGAAATATTCCCTCAATTATTGACTTTTCTTCAACTTTTTTAATATTGGTTTTATAAACCTTAGAGCAAAACCTACGGCATTAATACTGAGTTAGCCACATTTATGTAGAAATTACACAAAAATTTACCAATGAATTATTTTCTTTATAAGAAAATTTTCTCGACTCTATGTCAGTTTATTTAAGGATTGCCGCTAATCTTTTTATTTGCATTTAAAGAATATTTTTCACCGACAAAAGACAATTTTGTTTGTCTAAAATTTCGTTCCTGAGAAAAGAAATTGCTTCTTTCTGTGTACGATGAAAGGGTAATTCACCTTGGGTTTAGTGAATTATCCCAATTTTTCACGGACAAATTGGTTGATAGTTTCGCTGCAAGTAGAGGGAGCTGATGAGGAATGTGGAAGTTCCGAATCGATTGTTCATCCAAGCATCTTGCAGTCTAAAGGGCTTTACCCAACTAAATATGACAAACTCACTTTGCCTCTTTTGGTTAAGCTACTCTTCTAGTTTATTCATCGCATGGTTTTAAGCTGAAATCAGAACAAACAAAAAACAATCATATTAAACTAATTTTATTGGTGATAATTTTTTTTAAGAAATACAAATAACAGAACAAAAGAACAACGTTCGCGACACGTTTTACTCTTTTGCATGGATCTATTTACCAAGTATATAATACCCAGCAAAAACTCTCATTACCCGGTAATCTTGTAGGTAAGCCTATTTAAAAATTAATAACCACTTATTATTTGGCATCGCTTCGGATTACATTTACATACGCATGTCCTAGGAGGAAAGTACTTCTCCCCAGGCATACTTTCGGCCATAAAATAAGTAGTGCATTTAAAGCATATAATCACCTAATATGTAATGACTTATTCGTAGATACACCAAAGCTAGCAAAATAGCCACTTATTGTCTCAGGAAACCAAATCTCGAAAATATTGATTTCTATCGCCGATTACAATGGATCAAAGTATGGCGAGTGGTGCTGTAATAGGAGAACTACTTGAATAGAAATAGAATATTTATAAATAAACAAAAAATCTAATAAATAATCTAAATAAGATTACACTCAAATTAATGTCGCACTTAAAATAGAAATAAATGTAGGTTGTTTAAGGGAGTTGGATTCGTGAATTACGTTATAATATATCCAATAGCCAGTTCACATAAGGTTCGAAATCTACTAAAAGTGGATTTTAAGTCTCTTTTTTATAAGGCAAATGGCATTTGAAATTTAGAGGTATAAGAAAGCATTTATTTAAAACATAATATGATAATGTCATTAAACATTATGTTGAAATTATTATGAAATATTTGTGATAAAAAATTCTTAACGGAAAAATTTTCAGAATTACCGTTACATTACATATTCTTTTTGATTTTTTATGTAAGTGCTCGATTATGTGAATAATTATATTAACTACAACTGCCTAAAAATTTGAGAATAACAATTCGAAAATTACCGAGAAGTATTTATTTTTGTCATTACAAGTTAGTCATTATAACTCGCCGCAATGTAATGCAACGTGTAATGACAGCTTTACTCCTGGTAATGTCAATTGTAATGAGATGTGGTTACCTAGTTTTTACTGGGATACATTTCCAAAAAATATTTCGCACATTTTCCAAAAACCTTTGCACTCAATTATTAAATACCGTAATGGAAGAGGATTACCCGTTTAATCCATACTAGTTCACATAGTAGTTGTTAGCCAAATGTGGATATGAAATTGATGAACACATACAAACATTGTTTTTCATATGGGTATGTGTGCTTGATTCTGGAAGGATAATTGACATTTGTAGTATGTCCGTATATACATTTGTACACTATCGCATGCTGTTCACGTTTCAATACACATTCATACATACTCGTGCTATATACATGTCTACGTATGTATATGTACAACATACATTACGCAAACCTCAAACGTTGATGTATCTGTGGTATTTATTGCCAATTTCACTAACTTCACAACATGAAAATTGATTTTGCATTTTCGAATATTTCTTGTTGGGGTTTTTTCCGTTTTTGTTTTTGAAATGCAAGAGAATTATTAAAACCGTAATAATGTTCGTTCGCTTTTTGAAAACTTTTGCCAAGCACCAAATGCATTCTGATTAGTATAAATGCAAATGGGCATAACTCAATTTTTCCCGGCCCATGACACAGATACTAATAAATGCCACAAAAGGTCTGTATGTTTTGATTTTATGTTGCAAATTAAATTCAAGTTACAGAATTTATGTTATAGCGCGATTCTTTCGCTTTCACGATATATCTGGCACATAATATTACATCTTTCAATGTCAGTATGACCTATTAATACAGCTGAATTAACAAATGAGACTACAACCAGAAAAAAGTGCCTCCGAAAGTGAAGGAAATGGGATAATTATGCGCCTATATAAATAAAATAACCTGTATCTAAAAACCTAAGTAAGCAGTTCTAAGTTTGAAGTAAAGGGTATATACACTGAAAAAAAAGTATGCCCGGTTCCAAAGATTTTGTCTTTATACCATTTTGGTATTGATTCCGAGCCAAAGAAGCGGAGAACTGAAGTAAGCATACTTTTAAGACAGAATTGTCTTTTAAATTTAAGTTTTGCGTACTTGATTCTAGATGTTTTTTCTGTTTCTTTGTTCATGTGCAGTTGAAGTCCTTTAAAAACTTGATAACGACATTTTAAATTCGGAATCGACGTGAAGTAGAAATTATAACGCTTTTTTGTTTGTTGTCAAGATGCAAAAAGACAAAAAATGTAAAGACAATTTCATTAATTTTAAAGAATTTTTCAAAATTATTAAAGACAACATGACCTTAGTCAAACAAAATGTTCTTTCATTTAATTCGAATCACTTAATTATAATGAACAAGTAAGGAAAGTCTAAAGTCGGGCGGGGCCGACTACATTATACCCTGCACCACTTTGTATATCTCAATTTTCGATACCATATCACATCCGTCAAATGTGTTGTGGGCTATATAAAGGGTTATCCCAAATACTTACATTTAAATATCACTCGATCTGTACAGAATTTGATAGACTTCTACATAATCTATATAAAATTTAAGTCGGCTAATGCACTAGGGTGGAACACAATGTTATTAAAAAAAAAAAGGGAAACATTTAAATCTGAAGCAATTTTAATGACACTTCGCAAAAGTTTATTTATGATTTATCGCTCTATATATATGTATTAGAAAGTTAGGAAAATTAGAGTCATTTTTACAACTTTTCGACTAAGCAGTGGCGATTTTACAAGGAAAATGTTGGTATTTTGACCATTTTTGATGAAATCAAAAAACATATATATGGGAGCTATATCTAAATCTGAACCGACTTCAACCAAATTTGGCACACATAGCTACAATGCTAATTCTACTCCTTGTGCAAAATTTCAACTAAATCGGAGCAAAAAATTGGCCTCTGTGGTCTTATGAGTGTAAATCGGGCGAAAGCTATATATGGGAGCTATATCTAAATCTGAACCGATTTCAACCAAACTTGGCACGCCCAGCCACAATACTAATTCTACTCCCTGTGCAAATTTTCAACTAAATCGGAGTTAAAAATTGGCCTCTGTGGTAATATGAGTGTAAATCGGGCGAACGATATATATGGGAGCTATATCTAAATCTGAACCGATTTCAATAAAATTTGGCACACTAGGCTATAGTACTAATTGATCTTCTTGTGCAAAATTTCAACCAAATTGGGGTAAAACTCTGGCTTCTGGGGCCATATAAGTCCATATCGGGCGAAATATATATATGGGAGCTATATCTAAATCTATTCTGAGCCAAAACACATACTTGTGCCAAATTTGAAGTCGATTGGACTAAAACTGCGACCTTGACTTTGATTACAAAAATGTGCACCGAAAAAAAAGCATACTCGGTTCCAAAGATTTTGTCTTTACTTTAAAAAATTTGGTATTGATTCCGAGCCAAAGAAGCGGAGAATACGAGTAAGGATATTTTTAAGACACAATTCTCTTTTAAATTTAGGTTTTGTGTACTTGCTTCTAGGAAGCAAATTTTAATTTTTCGCTTTCTCAGCATTTTTTCTTCATATGCTATCAAAGTCCTTTAAAAACGAGTTAACGGCAACTTTATTTTGCAAATTAGGACTCGACTTCCAGTAGAAATCATGCTATGTTTGAAGTAAAAAACTTCTTTAAAATAAAGTTCTGAAAAACATGTCCTATATTTGAACGAGTTTTTGCTTTGTAGTGAAGATGCAAAAAGACAACAAATTTAAAGACAATTTCATTAAATTTAAAGAATTTTTCTGAATTATTAAAGTCAAGTTGACCTTAGCCTATAAATTTTTTCTTTCATGTTAAGATACCCATTTTTAAGTCAAATCACTTAATTATAAGGACAATACGACTTCATTGAAAAGTTTATCAACTTTTGGACAAGGAAAATAACTTTATTTTAGAGAAATGCGTCTTCTATGCTAAGCAAAATTTGTATTCGTATTTTAAAGACATGAAATCTTTGACCTCACGACAATATTTTTTTCAGTGTGTTCACGGACAGACGGACATGGCTATATCGACTCAGGAGCCCACCCTGAGCATTTTTGCCAAAGACACCATGTGTCTATCTCGTTTCCTTCTGGGTGTTGCAAACATATGCACTAAATTATAATACCCTGTTCCACAGTGTGACGCAGGGTATAAAAATTGACTTTATAAAAAAGTTTATCGACTTTTGGACAAGGAAAAAAACTTTATATCAGAGAAATGCGCCTTCTATGCTAAGCAAAAAGTGCATTCGTATTTTAAGGACATGAAATCTTTGACCTCACGACAATATTTTTTCAGTGTAAGTCCACATGAATGAAAAAGTTAAATAAAATCATGTCATATACATATGTATACAATTCAGTTCATTTTTTTATTCTGCAGTATAATGGTACATAATTATATATAGAATGCATTCTTCCTAATTTCTACGAAAATCATACACTCAAAAAAAGGTGAACTCTCTATTTCAATAAAGCCAATTTAACTTTATTTTAGTTCACGGAATTATTATGTTTAGAAAAAGTTTTCTTCACTCTAATAATTTTTTGTGTACGTTAGTTAAATTAACTAAACCCGAGGAAAAAAATATACTCCAATGAAGCATAAAGATTAACTATATTCGTGTCTTCCACAAAATAGTTCAGAATTTCTTTAAATTTGTAAATTTTACCAAAAATGCGTCCATCATGAACTTCGTATGTCACTAAAGACATTCTTGCAATTTTGAACTCCAAGTTTTTCCTTCTAACTACAAAATTTTCTTCAACAAGTGAAAAAACTTAGTTATGTCTAATAAATTTTCTTGAATTTGTCGAAAAATATGTACTTATTTTTATGACATCGGCGTGATGCCAACTTTTGTAATACTGTTTAGTTAAAATTTTCTACAAATATTCAAAATTTTCTAAAATTAAACGAAAGTTTTCTTCCTGGTGGGTTCACTGTTTTTTCAGTGCATGGTTCAAACAAATTAAAATATCTTTGGCGTTATCCGAAGTTCAACTATCTTCAATATTAGTTCATTTTAATTCAAAAATGACAAAGTTATAAGCAATTGAGTGAATAAAAATGCATTTTGGTCGAGTAGTATTTTTGTGTGGCTGAGTGGCTCATATTTATACGATTTGACATCGCATTTATGGTATTCACTCAATTGCTTATAACTTTGTCAGTTTTCGGTGTTTTTTCTTCTAATTGTTTTTATTTCTTACGTTAAAGAATCAATCAATATATCATCATGAAGAAAACCTAGCGTTTTTTCAATGGTTTATACTTTTCCGACGTCACACGATTTTTTTGAAAATTCGCCCTATTTTCATCGATATACTCGTATTTTGAACCACTTAATTTATCACAGATCCAATTGTACAAATTTGTTCGTCATCTCAAAACCTTGCATTGAAATACAAACAATGATATATTCGGACATTTATAGCTCGACATATGATTTGTCTAGTGAAAAAAGGAAGAAAAACTAAAAGTAATGGGATATCTCAAAAAATTTGCAATACAAAAATTTTAACCTTCATTTTCGAATTCAGCAGATGGAGGTGACACTTTGAGTCAAAACTTTTGACTCAAAAGCAAATGGCAGCAATGTTAAATGATGCACAACAAATAATTTCTGACCGTTTAAAAGCTATGGGAAAAATCCAAAAGTGTGGAAAATGGGTGCCACATTAAAATACGCCCATTTCATACCGGTATACCTGGTATGCATATTTATGCATTATTTCTTTACATTAAAAATGTTTTTCTTTACTTTACAGAAAATATGCCTTAATTCAAAGACTTTAAAAAGAAAATTCCGAAATTTGTGTCTTAAATTTAAAGAAAAAAAATTTGAAGCATTGATTATAAACCTTCTTTTAATTAAGATATTATTATTTTAAAGGAATTTGCCTTTGATATTTTGTAACTTACGCGAACTAAAATTGCATATATATAGGTAATAGGTTATCTAATCTTCCATATTAGGTCAATATTTTTTCAGTGTACTAATTTCGCAGAATCGGATTAAGTTATGTCTCCGAATTCTATAAATATCGCCAAATATTGTCAAAAATCTTGGAAATGGGCCAGATATCGATCTGGCCCATTTCCCTATAAAATTTCCACTACTAAGCCGAAAAAAATGTGACAATGCCTCAAATTTACCTATACCTCTAATTCATATATATCTCCCGATTAATCAAAAATGCGCTTTTGCAAAATTTCATAAAAACACTTTATACTGAAAAAAATATTGTCATGAGGTCAAAGAATTCATGTCTTTAAAATACGAATGCAAATTTTGCTTAGCATACACGCTCACAAAAAATCGCTTCTGTAACATATACTCCCAAACATATTTTGCTTCAAGCATATACATTTTTGGATATTGCCCAAACATTTATATGTTTGATCTCGTCCAATATATAATATGTTTGAAAGCATATTGGTCTAAACAATATATGTTTGGGTAGTCTAAGTTCCAAACATTTTGTATTTTTGCATCCAAATTCAATAATGTTGTCTTCCAAAAAACAATATGTTATTATGTGACCATATAATATGTTTGGAAGCATTTTGCACCCAAAAATATTATATGCTTAAAAAAAATTCTCCAAAACAATATTGTGCTCAAAATTTTATTTATTTATTTATATATTTACAATCATAATGAATTATGAAAATAAACAGGTAATATAGGTGCTAACAACATAGGTTTTCGACCTGAATGCTCAAAATTTTGTTTCTGCCCAATTGTATATTCCCCGACATCTTTCTCACTTCCACGAGATTTTTTAGTTCTTAGCACCTTTTTCTGTAATACAAACATTGTAGAAGAAATTATTCAATTTTATGATTTTTTTTATTTTAATTTTACCTTTTGCCGGACGGGGACTCGAACAGCGGACCACACAGTTTGTAAGGATCAAAGAAGTAGCTGATCAATTGCCCAAGGAAAAATAAAATGTTAATTTTGTAATAACAAGCAACAACCACCAACTTAATTCAATATCGCTCCCTGTTAAATAGCGCTCCAAGCTACTAAACACATATATGTTAATAGGCTATTTCTAAATTAATATATGTTTGCATTCAAGCATATTATATTTACAAACATTTTATGTCCCAAACATAATATGTTCTAACATATTAACATATATGTCCCAAACATGTTATGCTAGTTTATGAACATTATATGCTTGCACTCAAAAATATTGTGTTTAAAAATTTGTGTTCCAAACATATAATGTTTATAGCCAAACATATGAAAAACAGTCTTTTTCAACCGTGTAGAAGACGCATTTCTCTAATATAAAGTTTTTTTCCTTGTCCAAAAGTCGATAAACTTTTCAATGAAGTCGTATTATCTTTATATTTAAGCGATTTCACTTAAAAATGGGTATCATAACATGAAAGAGAAAATGCTTGGGCTAAGGTCAACTTGACTTTAATAATTCAGAAAAATTCTTTAAATTTAATGAAATTGTCTTAAAATTTGCTGTCTTTTTGCATTTTGGCTAAAAAGCAAAAAATCGTTCAAATATAGGACATGTTTTTCAACACTTTATTTTAAAGACGTTTTTTACTTTTTACATAATTTCTACTGGAAGTCGAGTCTTAATTTGCTTTTTTTTTCAGTGTAGATTTAAATATTTCGGTATTCTCGGTATATTAGCCGGTTTAAATTTTAAACCTAGAGATTTTATAGAAGTTTTAAATATATGTAATTGGAATATTCACCCAGAAAAAAGTGCCTTCGAAACTAAAAGGAAATTTTTTCATCAATTTAGTTTAGCCATTTTATTTCCATTAAGATAAGTTTTTGTGTGAAATAATAAAATTTACTTGTTATAATAATAAGCCTTGTTATTGCAGCCTAACTATTTTGTCCTCTTTTTACAATTTCAATACAAATACAAAATCATACAAAAAATACACAAAAGATTAGCGTCACTGAATGTTACCTGATAATTGAAGATTCCAAAATGAAGACGAATGAAAGGGTTGTTATTCTGCTGGTGTTTTTTTATACACCATTACGCACATTGATAGACTTATTGTTTGTTACTAGAATTTATGTTCAATAATTTTCAAAAAAAAAAATACTCACTAATTTAAAACAACAAATATTTTATAAATTTTATTTGTTATTTATTACATTATTTTTTAACAATCTCTCCGTATATCATAACAACACGATTCTAACTGCAAAAAACAAACCATGCGTAAACATATAGATTACATCGATTACAGATAAAAGAAATATAAATATAAATTTCCTATATTCTAACAAGTGTGTTTTCTTAAATTTTGAAAGGATTGAATATTTCTTATTACGAGTGAACTAAAATTTTTTTCTATGCTAAGTCTTATTCGTATGTATGATAAGCTTTCTATAATAAATGAAGTCAGATTTATCATTTTATAAGAAATTTTACTAAATTTGAGGAAACTCGGGTTTAGTTCGGGGTTTGTTTATTTTTACGAATGCTTTGTTATCAGTGAATAAAATTTTCTTGTTCAGTAGTAAATTCCTATACCCCGCGAAAAAATCAGTATTAGTAAAATTCCATGTTTTATTACAGTTAATGAACTATTCCCAACTGCTTTCATTTTAGGATTTTTTTTACTGAAACAAGTAAATTTTATTATTTCACACAAAGTGTAGGTCCACAAAGTGGTGCAGGGTATAATATAATCGGCCCACCCACTTTATACTTTCCTTACGGGGTTTCTTGTGTAATCGGTCTGTAGTAGTGTTTTTTTGTTGAATTCGCAATATAAAGCAATGTGTGTTATAGGTGTGCACATGTGTAATATTTTACTCATGCTCACGCCGAGTACCGTAGTACCCCCGCGAATGATTTAGTACTTTTTGTGTAGACATTTTTGAGCCGATATCAAATGTATGGTACAATGGTTTTGACATAATATTTTAATATTTTGAGACAGTCTTTAACAAACTTATTTTCTAATAGTCTTTTTCAAATTTGTCAAAGCAGACAAGTTCTTGATGGAAGAAAATCTCGATTTTTATAAAAGCCATTACAGTCACGGTCGAAACTTGAGAGAAATCTACCAACATTTGAAGAAAATCTTACCAAAAACTATCAAAAAAATATTATTTTGCAAAAATTAATTTCTTCAGAAAGTTTTGTCAAAGTTTTATTTCTACAGAAAACATTGTCAAAATGTGCTCTTTTGGAAAATTTTGTCAAAAATTTATTTTTTATTTTTTGTCAACATTTTATTTCTATAGAAAATTTTGCCAAAACTTTATCTCTATAGAAAATTTGAAAAAAAATTGTCAAAATTTTATTTTCATAGAAAATGTTGTCAAAATTTTATTTCTATAGACAATTTTGTCAAAATTTTATTTCTGTAGAAAATTTTGTAAAAAAAATTATTTCTATAGAAAATTTTGTCAAAGTTTTATTTCTAAAGGAGCCCTTGACAATAATTTTCCAATAGAATTTTATTTGAAATTTAGCGAAAAGTACCTTTTCGCTCAAAAAAATACCTTTTTATACTTTCTTAAAAATTGTATTTTCCATCCCTGGGACTCACGCACACTCACGCACGAAAATGTTGTGACTCACGAAAACTACCGTGACTCACGAATAATTTAATAAGTTATTTTTCTTAGGGACGTGTCTGAAAACATGAGCATGAATAAAATCGAGAGCGTTATTAAACTCGATAAAATTGTAAATGAATTCAACTCATAAGAGTTTTATGTTCGTGTGCGGGAAGTTCAACTTTCTTCACAATGAGTTCATTTTAACTTAAAGAAATGGTCACTTTTTTCTGGGCGCACGCACACTCATAAGCGGGAGCGGAGCGTGCATTTTTTTTTTGTGCACGACATAATAAATAGAAATAAACAAGGAATTAGTCCGGAGCGATCCCTGTTTTTGCCGGAGCGGAGCGCAATGGGGGCGGTATTTAAAAAAAAAGTAAAAGAAAAGAAAAAATGTAACGGATTCTCTGATTCTCCTTGTTTTCTTTCCTAACTACACACAAAAAATTATGACCAACATTTTGTCAATTAAACACTTAATTGAATTTGGAAACGGATTCAATTAATATGTTAATTGATTCAATTAATTATTTAATCAAATCCGAATAAAAACCAATTAAAAAAATAATTGATATTTGTTACGTTTCCAATTAAAATATTAATTGATTCAATCAATTTGTTAATCAATTCGGAAATAATTTTCAATTACAAACGTGATTGACATTTTTTCCGTTTCCAATTACACATGTGATTGATCCAATCACCTTTGTGATTGAAATTGAATAATTTTGAGCAATGGAAAGAGCGAAAAGAGAACAAGAGAATGGGTATTTATTCAACAAGGTATGACGGAGAGATCAGTCTGTTGAAGTAACTCATAACGAACGGTTGGGTTTTTGTTGTTCGCGTAAATTGAAAAACATGATTGGCGACATTCTGTCTGCTGCATTCAAAATGTGTGCATAAATATTTTGAACGCAACAACAAATCATAGCAAAAGGGTTGAAATAAATAAAGTGTGCAACAACAAATGGCCACGTGGTAAAGGTTTGAAAAAAACATATGAGAGAACGCATTTGAAATTACCTGTGTTTGTGTTTTGTGGTATTGTAAAAATGGAAAACAATCTACGTTTATTGAAGGTAAGAAATTATGAAATGTGAATACCGTTTTCCATTGAAGCCTGTTTACATTAAACGGCTTCAATGGAATATATATTTTTTTTTCATTTCTTTTAGTGACCAATTTTATTTCGTGAAATTGACCAATCAATCCCATCAACTCCACCATTTTATCAAATATATAAGAATATGTTTGCAATAAAAAAAGTGGGTACCGTATTGATCTTTTAAAATTATAAATTTTTTTCACTCCTAGTTTTCTTAAAACCAAGAGCGGTATGGGTTTGTTGGAAGATTCACCTTGAAGTTGCGAAGTGGCGTTGGCATTAAATTGCATTTTTGTTTTACCTGCCTTTTTCAGTTTGAACCCAAGTAGAGAGCAGTATATCTGATATATAAACTAATGAGCTGAATTATGTAATGGTAAAAAAGTTCTTTCTTTTGGATTTAAAAATATGAAAAATATCCGAAAATAATAAAAATATGTATTTTCCATTTATATTTTTAACTATTTCCAGAATTTGCAAAGTATCGTCAATATAATACCAAATAGTACATTGCTTTCCCATTATTTTTTGACTTTGATTGGTTCAAATTTTAATAGACGATTTCAATGTGCGGAAATTTTGGAAAGGAATTGTTACTAAAATTAAATTACCGAGCTCCTTAATACACCTTTTTATGCTAAAAGACTACAACTGCAAAAGAAGATTATAAATCTGCAACCTGGAACTAAGAATTGAACTTGATATTCTATGCAGGTAATATTTAACAAAATTACCTTTTAATTGAACAAAATTAAATTCGAATTATTCTGTTTACTTTCAGAAAAACTAATTTAGCTTACAGTCTGCTGATTTATTGGAAATCTAGGCGCATCTACATATTAGAAGGAACATGCTAACATGGTTATTAGCTAATGATTTATATAATTTATTTTTTCACCCTATAGTTGTTATTGATAGTAATTGTATTTGTAAGTTATATTAGAACAAAACACAAATGAAAAGAACCAAATTTATTTGTCTTTTGCATAATTAAAAAAATAATAAAATATTAAATATTATAAGAAACACATATTTTCTTTTATTTCAAATAAAACTAAATACGGTTTTGGGGTCGCAATATATAAATTTTTTGATCGAAATTTAGAACCAATTTCAATTAATTATTTAATTGAATGAATCAAATAGTTGATTGATTTTTGTCGCGAAATTAATTAAAATTTTAATTGATTCAATTAAAACTGTGATTGAATTTTATGTTAAAAATCAATCACGTTTTTAATTGATTCAATTACACAATTAATTGATTCCGTGACAAAAGTCAATTAAATTTTTAATTGAAAATCGTGTTGGTTTTCAATCAAAATGGGTGATTGATACTATCATTTTCGTGATTGAAGACATTTCAATTAAAAAAATGATTGAATCCGCGATTTTCGTGATTGAAATCAAAAAATTTTTTTTTGTGTGTACATTTCCTACAAAATTCTACGCAGTTCAAATAGTATATAATTTCTTCTCCTCTCAAAACTTCTCATTTGGCAAAGCATCGGTTGCTAAGCCGATCTCTTTTCCAAACAGCCCCATGTGTCCATTAAATAAATAACAATTAATAGAAGAGCATGTTGAAAAATAAATCTTCACCTTTTTAAATGCTGCACACAGAAAAAAGTTCCTTCGGAACTAAAGGAAAAAACGTTCATCAATTTAGTTTAGCCAATTTATTTCCATTAAGTTAAATTTTTGTGTGAAATAATAAAATTTTTTCAGTAAAAAAATCCTAAACTGAAAGCAGTTAGGAATAGTTCATGAACTAGAATAAGGCATGGAATTTTACTAATACTGATTTTTTCGCTGGGTATAAGAATTTACTACTGAACAAGAAAATGTTATTCACTGATAACAAAGCATTCGTAAAAATAAACAAAATATGAACTAAAACCAAGTTTCCTCAAATTTAGTAAAATTTCTTATAAAATGATAATTCTGACTACCTTTATTATAGAAAGCTTATCATACATATAAAAAACACTTGGCATAGAAAAATATTTTTGTTCATTCGTACTAAGAAGTATTCAATCCTTTTTAAACTTAAGGAGACACACTTGTTAAAATATAGGAAATTTTCTTATATTTCTTTTATCTACCTGTCATCGATGTAATCGATATGTTTGCGCGTGGGTTGTTTTTTAGTTGGAATTGCGTTGTTATGGTATACGGAGGGATTGTTAAAAAAAATTATATAGTAAAATAATATAATAAATAACAAATAAAATATATAAAATATTTGTTATTTTAAATTAGTGAGAACAATTTTTCGTTTTTGAAAATTATTAAACATAAATAACAAACAATAAATCTATCAATGTTCGTGATGGTGTACAAAGAAAGAAAACACCAACAGAATAACAACACCTTCATTCATCAGGTAACATTCATTCGTTAAAAAAATTGGTTTATAATTTTTTATATTTGTAGGCATTGAAATTGTCAAATGGGGACAAAATCGTTAAGTAGCAACTTATTAAAAGTGAAAGGCACAAGAAGAAGAAAAAAATTACGTTTTACAGTTAATAATATTACATGAAAATTGGAAATAGTGGAATAATAAACTAATATTTCGATGCTGTTGATTCTTAATAAATATATTTAATATATTAGTAAAACATGTCTTTTATTGAAGAAAAAATTGTTTATATAAATAAATAAAATTGTATTTAAAAACGAAGATCAGCTGTTCTAATTTTGAAGTAAAAGGTTTACAACAAATATGTACACACAAAAAAATAACTGCAAATAAATATTAACAACTTTATTTGTATGTAAAATCTGCTGATGCTCAACAAATTTGTCTATTGAATATGAGGCATTTGTTGTTGAAATGTGTTTGTAGATGCTTGACAGAGGAAATAATAGAAATATTCAGAATTTTCAACAAATTGTTTTGTTATGAAAATAGTTGACTGCTATCGGTATGAAAACAAAAACAAAAATACAAGACTGGTTACGCGCACATCGCTGAGAAATTGTACGAAAGCTAAATGAAGTATGCGAAGAATACCGTTAGAACAAAATGAGTATGAGCACATACACGTGTATGATAGCAAGCAAAGAGCTCATTAATCAGAGAATACAGAAAAACATTTATAAATGTCTGTGAAAAATTTATATTTTTCAATTTGGTAGTTTCTTAAATGTGTTTGTTGTATGAGATAATTAATAAAACCATATTAATATCGGGATTAGAGTTATTACAATTCTAATTAACTAGAATATATATCACTGGGCAAAAAGTTGTCAAAATGCTTGCTAGACCCTGGACTACTCAAATTTAAAATCGTCATACATTTACAAAACTGAGTATAGGATTTTCGACACAAAAATGTTACATGTTCCCCGTCCAAAAATAGCATTTTGGTCATATTCCTTCTCTGTATGTACTTAACAAAATGTCTCCAAAATTGTTCCAGCAATTTTGCAATTTTGGTGCAATAATTCTGTCAATTTCAATTTAATTTTTGTCAATACACCAATAAATTTGTTACAGGTCATTGATAGACTCCAACAAACCACATACAAATTTTTTTCGTTCAAATTCAAAAATATTAGTTGAGGATTAAACGTAACGTTCAACAACAAATATTTTGTACTGTTGGAAGCTCAACAAATTACTTACAAATTATGTTATTGAGAACACAAATTATTTGTTGCCTCCTGATGGTAACGATTGCTAACAACTTTTTTGTAATAATGGTTATTAAAAATACAAATTAGTTTGTTGCAGGAAAATTAACAAATTTTGTTATTGGTTTTCCAACAAAAGTTATTGGTTCTAAAACTTATTTTTATCTGTGTAAGATTTGTCCAAATTAATGAAAAAAGTTCAATAAAATTAATCCATAAATGAATTCAATTCAGTTAAATTTGTTCATTCTGTAGTATAGTGGTACATAAATATAGGAAAATGTTAACTAATATATGGAATGCATTCCACCTAATTTTTATGAAAATCACATCGTTCAAACAAATAAAAATGTCTTTGGCGCTATACGAAATTCAACTTTCTTCACAATGAGATCATTTTAACTTAAAGAAGTGGTCACTTTTTTCTGGGTTAGAGGCAATAGCTTCAGAAAGGTCACTTCTGATCACTTAACGAAAGCGTTGCTTTTGTAGTTGAGGGAAGAAGTTGAGACTTAGCAAATCTTCAGATATCTTACCGCAAGTCAATTCACGCATTTCTCTTAGCATTGCGGATTTCTTATTTTCCATAAGTTTTCGTAAACGCTTCTCCTAAGATTCCAGTAACTCATTCAATACACGCAGAGGAAACATGATTTTCACAATCATATTCGAATAGCAAAATAATATGGTAGGAGCTATTTTTGCGGCGACCATGTAATATTTTCACCTGTAACCATGTTTGCTCAGCGAACATGGTGCTAAGACAAATAAAATTGTAACTATGGTATTCGTCAAAAATGTTTTTCTTCCAGTTAAAAGAACATGGTCACAACCTAAAATGGTTTGCTCTTTATGAAAAAACTGCAAATAAAAATAAATTATACCATATAGCAAAATACAGAACAAAAGACAGATAAATTTTTTCAATTACACTTTCCTTTTTGTGTTCACATAAAACCACGTGCCACTTCGGAATAAATAAATTAACACAAAACAGTGTAATTCTGTATTCTCCGTCCATTCCAATCCGTCCATAACAATCAACACACGACTGACACGCAAAATGAAAATCGTATGTACCTGCTCAATGTTTTTAAAAAATTCTTTTCGCTGCAAAAAAGTTAAAAATTCAATGGTCACGAAAAAAATTTACATGGTCTTTATGGCCATGTAATGGTTCTAGACATGTCTGTACGAAACCTTTAAAAATACTTTTTTCCCTGCAAAAAAAGTAAAAAAATGAATGGTCTCAATTTCTATCATTTATGTTAAATAATAGAACATGTTTGCGGCATTTGAGGACCATTCAAATGCTTACTGCCAGCATACATTTTTCTCTGCTCGAAAATTATTTTTACAAAGACAAAATACATAGTTTTCGTGACAATTACATGCTCTAGATAAGCATTAAATGGATGCGGCAACCATGTCCAAACAAGTTTTTTCTGTGCGTCTAATAGTTTTTTTTTTTTTAGTACTGTATAACCGTACTGTATGCCGTCTGGGACTAAACAATTGTAGCCATATACCAATAGAGATATGGACGTCTGCACACCGTAAATGTCACTTTTTCTTCTACAATTGAGCGATTTTTATTTTTCCTTCAATTTGTTTTCTTTCCTCTATTCTTAATACACCAAATTTTGTAAAAGAATATAATATCGTGTATACCTACGCCTTGGCTTTTTGAAAATTGATTGGTACAATTCTCGTTCTCCAAAATGAAATTGAGTCACTTGACTGCGCAATTGAGTGCGATGGCTGCACACTGCAAACAAACAAAATCATTTTGAATTGACTTGAAACGTCTATCCCCCATGTTCCGAAATTCGGAATCGCAAAATTTTCGTTTGGCCATAATTTCTTAACCCTGAAACTTGTAAATTTAATTCTTGGTAATATAGTTCTCTTTAATGAGAAGTATCTCCATTTTTTTGTGACAATAAAAATAAACTCTTGCGATTTCGAATTTATGTATTTATTGTTTTTGGAACGCCAGTACAAAAAGATTTTTTATCTTATAATTTACAGTACTAGCTTAATTTTGATAAATCAATTCAATATGAATATCAGAAAGTAATATTTTAATATTTAAAAATGTTGGATAATTAATGGGAATCCATCTAATAAAAAAATTAATTAATTTAAGGATAAATATCAAAACATTCACCCTTATTCCTGAAGTCGCCGTCGCTTTTCGTCAGTCGCCACTAATTGGTATTCCGTTCGTCGATATATTCTGCTATCGAAGAAAATCGGTATTCCTGGTGTCGCTTTTTGTCGCCAACATCGTCGCTTTTTGTCGCCTTTAAATTTACCAGCGACGAGTTTAGTGTTTAATTTCTGAAGAAGTTTTTTAGACTTTATTAATCGAACAATTGAAAAATAAATGTAAAAAATGGAAATTGGTAAGAGGTAAGAGGTGAAGTGACTAATCTTCAACAATTACAAAAAAATGGGAAAAATCAGTATATATAGCAGTTATGGTCGTCACATTTAAATCATTGAAAATAACACTGTACAATTAAAGTAAACGTGTTGATTTTCAATTCCATTTATTTTTAATAGAAATCCTTCAAGGCCAATGTATTTTATTTAGCACCAAACTTAGGTAACAATTGTGTCGAACTTTGAATGATCCTTGGACACATAATGTCAACGTCGTTCCAATTGTATAGGCCGCACGGATGAAAAAGGCTGTTTTTCATATGTTTGGCTATAAACATTATATGTTTGGAACACAAATTTTTAAACACAATATTTTTGAGTGCAAGCATATAATGTTCATAAACTAGCATAACATGTTTGGGACATATATGTTAATATGTTAGAACATATTATGTTTGGGACATAAAATGTTTGTAAATATAATATGCTTGGATGCAAACATATATTAATTTAGAAATAGCCTATAAACATATATGTGTTTAGTAGCTTGGAGCGCTATTTAACAGGGAGCGATATTGAATTAAGTTGGTGGTTGTTGCTTGTTATTACAAAATTAACATTTTATTTTTCCTTGGGCAATTGATCAGCTACTTCTTTGATCCTTACAAACTGTGTGGTCCGCTGTTCGAATCCCCGTCCGGCAAAACGTAAAATTAAAATAAAAAAAATCATACAATTGAATAATTTCTTCTACAATGTTTGTATTACAGAAAAAGGTGCTAAGAACTAAAAAATCTCGTGGAAGTGAGAAAGATGTGGGGGAATATACAATTGGGCAGAAACAAAATTTTGAGCATTCAGGTCGAAAACCTATGTTGTTAGCACCTATATTACCTGTTTTTTTCATAATTCGTTATGATTGTAAATATATAAATAAATAAAATTTTGAGCACAATATTGTTTGGGAGAATTTTTTTAAGCATATAATATTTTTGGGTGCAAAATGCTTCCAAACATATTATATGTTCACATAATAACATATTGTTTTTTGGAAGACAACATTATTGAATTTGGATGCAAAAATACAAAATGTTTGGAACTTAGACTACCCAAACATATATTGTTTAGACTAATATGCTTTCAAACATATTATATATTGGAAGAGATCAAACATATAAATGTTTGGGCAATACCCAAAAATGTATATGCTTGAAGCAAAATATGTTTGGGAGTATATGTTACAGAAGCGATTTTTTATGAGCGTGCGGATGTTGTTATTCTCCTAATGTAGATATCTATATCATTTCCCGAGTCAAATTTATCATTTATTATGATTTTCCAAGTCAACATTGGATTACAAACAAACAGCATTTTAAACACAAATAATTAAAATTCAGTTTTTCACATCAGCTGATTGTTTTCTTTCACGATGATCCTAGTGCCATTGATCTCAGCGTCGTCGCCATCTTTGTAGTTTTGGAAGCTTTAACTGTCCTCGAATATATATCCACATTTTTTCCACGTCAAATTAAATATTTTTTCTTGATTTTCCGACTTAGAATTGCGTCAGAAATAAAAATATTTTAAACCGAAAAAATTAAAATTCATTTTTTGCGAATCAGCTGATTGTTTTCTAGTGATATCGGCCTTTTATTACCGAGTATTGTAATTGGCACAAAAAGTAATCGTCGTCGCCGTTGCCACTTCGCAGGAATACCAAATGAATGACGAGACGACTTAAAAGCGACAGACGACAAAAAGCGACGACGAGAGCGAGGGCGACTTCAGGAATAAGGGTGATTATTAAGAGAGACCATTTCGTTTTTTAATATTTTAACATTGCTAATATTTTGTATCCGAGATGGCAATGAGTTCCAAATGCGATAACCGTGTACGAGAAATTGTCTTTCTTGGTCTATGCCTTAACCGTTTATTCAGATCCTGTAAAAGATTGCGCAACACTGACATCAGCCGTTTACACTGAACAAACAGTGAACCCACCAGGAAGAAAAATGTTGGTTAACTTTAAAAAAATTAAATTAGTTTAAGCAAATTTTAACTAAACAGTATTACAAACGTCACGCCGATATCACAAAAATAAGTAAATATTTTTCGACAAATTCAAGAAAATTTATTAGACATAATTATTTTTTTTTTTTTTACTTGCTAAAGAAATTTTGTAGTTTGAGGGAAAAAAATGGAGTTCAAAATTGCAAGAATGTCTTTAGTGCCATACGTAGTTCAAGATGGGAGTCTTTGTAGTAAAATTTACAAATTTAAAGAAACAATGAACTATTTTGTGAGAAATACGAATTTTGTAAATCTTTATGCTTGATTTGTGTATAATTTTTTCCCGTCTTTAGTTCATTTAACTAACGTACGCAAAATATTATTAGAGTAAAGGAAACTTTTTCCAAACATAATAATACCATGAACTAAAATAAAGTTAAGTTGGCTTTAGTGAAATAGAGGGTTTTTTTTTGAGTGTAACCCTTTCACTACCGATGTCCCCTTAGGAGGACATTCGAAAACAACACCAAACTCTATTTCCCCACTTAGTTTCGATTTATTTCTCGATGTTATTTTAAAGTAGAGGTTTTAATCTAAAAAATCTATAACTATTTTTCATATTGGTGAGCACTAAAATTCATTTTTTAACAATAAACGAAAAATACGAAATTTTGAGACCAATTTTCTACTGATGTTTCTAGTAAATGGATATTCACACAAAAACTATAGCTGATATTTGCTGTATTTTTTCTCTTACTTCGCTTATTTTCGTAAAGTCGTTTGGCCACAATTCAAGAAGCAAGTTTTCAGAACAAACTCATGTAGCTCTAAAAGTAATTGAGGTAGGTCCTTAAAATTGCAATTTTTGTTCAACAAGTAAAAACAGAAGAAAAATTTATTAAGTTTACTTCCGTAGTGAAATGGTTAAAAACGAAGACAGAAAAAGCGAAATTCTCCATTCATTTCCACAAAATCATCATTTTACGAAAATACAACCTGACAATACTGGATACATTTGCACCAATGTTCTGGAAAGCTCATATGAATGTTGCATCCAGGGGGCTAATCACAGCATTCGATATCGAGAACTTTTGATCGAAATCAAAAGTTTTGGGATCACGGGAGTCGATATCGAGTTTTTTTGATCGACAATTTTTTCGATTGGTAAATTGCAATCGTAAAACATTTTTCAATTCTTTTTTACATTGTTTTTGCCATATGGGAATAGTAAATATATTAGTTTTAGTTCGAATTGTTGCTAATTTGTAGTAAATTTATATAATATTTTGAATATTTAGGACTAATACAACTCCAATAAAAGTTAAACAAAAATTGGTCATAGTCGAGTTCGGGAGCGAGCATCCAAGCTTAGCACAGAACCATATATAAAGTGCACATGCTAGATCGATATCCAAGAGATTGTGATCAACCAATTACCGTACCATTCCAGGACAACATAACGCTTCTGAACCACCTTGTAAGAATAGTGAATGGTGAAGGCTTCGACTGGCAAAACGTTTTAAGACGGCAGACAATTGTGAAGCGATATAATTGACGTTGACATGCCAAGAAAAATTATTTTCAATTTGAACGCCTCCTTCGTCAGCCGAAATCGTCCATTGAGCCTGCAAAAGGTGACTTTCTAACAGAGCACACCATTTCAAACCCTTGTACTTACACCAATAACAATGTGCACTTTTATTCCTTATTTGTCACCGAATTATTTTATATTCATCTCATCCTCCAATTAGGAAGGAATTCGGAGGAATGTAAAAAGGGGTCCATAAAATATAATGCAATACAATTTACTTTTTTTTTTACTTTGAAATCTTCAAAAACATGTGTTCATTATATTTTGTGCCGCTAACTTAATTTTGTCATTTCATTTAGTTCTGCTTCGTTTTTTGCTGTCGCAATGCTAGAGAAATTTCATCAAATTTCGATCGAATGCAGTGATCCAAACTTTTAAGCGTATCGACAATTTTTTCAGAATCACAATGTCAACCTTTGTAAATATTATTTTAAACTCTTTTTATCATTGAGTGCTGACCGTTTCTTTGTTTAGATCAATGACAGGGATCCATCGCGGCACAATTACCATTACCATGCCTAACCATGCAAAGCGTACATGCTCCTGGAGACACATCACATTCCCATTGAGGTCAGGCTTCACTCTACGGAAATAAAATTGTCGAAGAAAAACAAAGTCATCAATGTACCAGTAGACTAGTCGATTATAGCCAATATCAGAAGTAAGTTCAATGAAAATTACAAATTCGATTATTTTCGACAAATTCGACTGATTTTTTCGTTAAAAGTCGATTTTTCGTTGTCATGGTATAATTGTCAATTGTGTCCAATATAAAAAGTACATTCAAAAAAGTGAACCCTATATACTATTAAAGCCAATTTAATTCTATTTTATTTATTTCATGGAATTTTTATGTTTTGAGAAAGTTTTCTTGACTTAAAAAATTGTTTGTACATTAGTTAAATGGACTGAAAAAGGGGAAAGTTCCCCCATTATGAATTTAAATTTTCTAATATTATCCAAAATTTTCTTTTATGGTGGGTTCACTGTTTTTTTTTTTTTTTGAGTGTTTAATGAAGATTGCACACACAAAAATTTTCGCCAAAATTTTTTCAATTAAACATTTAACTGAATTTGGAAACGGATTCAATTAATATGTTAATTGATTCAATTAATTATTTAATCAAATCCGAATAAAAACCAATTAAAAAAATGATTGATATTTGTTACGTTTCCAATTAAAATATTAATTGATTCAATCAATTTGTTAATCAATTCGGAAATAATTTTCAATTACAAACGTGATTGAAAATTTTTCCGTTTCCAATTACACATGTGATTGATCCAATCACCTTTGTGATTGAAATTGAATTATTTTGAGCAATGGAAAGAGCGAAAAGAGAACAAGAGAATGGGTATTTATAAAAAAATGTATGATGGAGAGATCACTCTGTGGAAGTAACTCGTAACGAACGGTTGGGTTTTTGTTTTTCGCGTAAATTGAAAAACATGATTGGCGACATTCTGTCTGCTGCATTAAAAATGTGTGCATAAATATTTTGAACGCAACAACAAATCATAGCAAAGGGTTGAAATAAATAAAGTGTGCAAATGGCCACGTGGTAAACGTTTGAACAAATATATGACAGAACGCATTAAGGAGCTCGGTAATTTAATTTTAGTACAATTCCTTTCAAAAATTTCCACACATTGAAATCGTCTATTAAAACTTGAACCAAAGACAAAAATAATGGCAAAACAATGAAATATTTGGTATTATGTTTATGATACTTTGCAAATTCTGGAAATAGAAAAAAATGTAAATGGAAAATACATATTTTTATTATTTTCGGATATTTTTCATATTTTTAAATTCAAAAGAAAGAACCTTTTTTACCATTACATAATTCAGCTCATTAGTTTATATATCAAAAATACTGCTCTCTACTTGGGTTCAAACTGAAAAAGGCAGGTAAAACAAAAATCCAATCTAATGCCAGCGCTACTTCGCAACTTCAAGACCCATACCAACAAACCCATACGTACCTCTCTTTGTTTTAAGAAAACTAGGAGTGAAAAAAAATATAATTTTAAAAGATCAATACGGTACCCACTTTTTTATTGCAAACATATTCTTATATATTTGATAAAATGATGGAATGATAGGATTGATTGGTCAATTTCACGAAATAAAATTGGTCACTAAAAGAACTGAATAAAAAATATATTATTTTAGTCCGTTTAATGTAAGCAGGCTTCAATGGAAAACGGTATTCACATTTCACAATTTCTTACCTTCAATAAATTGTTTTCCATTTTTACAATACCATAAAACACAAACATAGGTAATTTCTAATGCGTTCTGTCATATATTTGTTCAAACGTTTACCACGTGGCCATTTGCACACTTTATTTATTTCAACCCTTTGCTATGATTTGTTGTTGCGTTCAAAATATTTATGCACACATTTTGAATGCAGCAGACAGAATGTCGCCAATCATGTTTTTCAATTTACGCGAAAAACAAAAACCCAACCGTTCGTTACGAGTGACTTCCACAGAGTGATCTCTCCATCATACATTTTTTTATAAATACCCATTCTCTTGTTCTCTTTTCGCTCTTTCCATTGCTCAAAATTATTCAATTTCAATCACAAAGGTGATTGGATCAATCACATGTGTAATTGGAAACGGAAAAATTTTCAATCACGTTTGTAATTGAAAATTATTTCCGAATTGATTAACAAATTGATTGAATCAATTAATATTTTAATTGGAAACGTAACAAATATCAATCATTTTTTAATTGGTTTTTATTCGGATTTGATTAAATAATTAATTGAATCAATTAACATATTAATTGAATCCGTTTCCAAATTCAGTTAAATGTTTAATTGAAAAAATTTTGGCGAAAATTTTTTGTGTGAAACTAATGAGCTGAATTATGTAATGGTAAAAAAGTTCTTTCTTTTGAATTTAAAAATATGAAAAATATCCGAAAATAATAAAAATATGTATTTTCCATTTATATTTTTTTCTATTTCCAGAATTTGCAAAGTATCATAAACATAATACCAAATATTTCATTGTTTTGCCATTATTTTTGTCTTTGATTGGTTCAAGTTTTAATAGACGATTTCAATGTGTGGAAATTTTTGAAATGAATTGTACTAAAATTAAATTACCGAGCTCCTTAATACACCTTTTTATGCTAAAAGACTACAACTGCAAAAGAAGATTACAAATCTGCAACCTTGAACTAAGAATTGAACTTGATATTCTATGCAGGTAAGTTTTAGCAAAATTAACTTTTAATTGAACAAAATTAAATTCGAATTATTCTGTTTACTTTCAGAAAAACTAATTTAGCTTACAGGCTGCTGATTTATTGGAAATCTAGGCGCATTTACATATTAGAAGGAACATGCTGGCATGGTTATTATGATAAGGAAGATAATGATTTATATAGTCTATTTTTTTTTTCACCCTATAGTTGTTATTGATAGTAATTGTAAAGGGTGATTCTTTTGAGGTTAGGATTTTCATGCATTAGTATTTGACAGATCACGTGGGATTTCAGACATGGTGTCAAAGAGAAAGATGCTCAGTATGCTTTGACATTTCATCATGAATAGACTTACTAACGAGCAACGCTTGCAAATCATTGAATTTTATTACCAAAATCAGTGTTCGGTTCGAAATGTGTTTCGCGCTTTACGTCCGATTTATGGTCTACATAATCGACCAAGTGAGCAAACAATTAATGCGATTGTGACCAAGTTTCGCACTCAGTTTACTTTATTGGACATTAAACCAACCACACGAATGCGTACAGTTCGTACAGAAGAGAATATTGCGTCTGTTTCTGAGAGTGTTGCTGATTGGGTTTGTGTTATTCGACCACATGGAAGATTTTACGCAAAGATCTTGGTGTAAAACCGTATAAAATACAGCTCGTGCAAGAACTGAAGCCGAACGATCTGCCACAACGTCGAATTTTCAGTGAATGGGCCCTAGAAAAGTTGGCAGAAAATCCGCTTTTTTATCGACAAATTTTGTTCAGCAATGAGGCTCATTTCTGGTTGAATGGCTACGTAAATAAGCAAAATTGCCGCATTTGGAGTGAAGAGCAACCAGAAGCCGTTCAAGAACTGCCCATGCATCCCGAAAAATGCACTGTTTGGTGTGGTTTGTACGCTGGTGGAATCATTGGACCGTATTTTTTCAAAGATGCTGTTGGACGCAACGTTACGGTGAATGGCGATCGCTATCGTTCGATGCTAACAAACTTTTTGTTGCCAAAAATGGAAGAACTGAACTTGGTTGACATGTGGTTTCAACAAGATGGCGCTACATGCCACACAGCTCGCGATTCTATGGCCATTTTGAGGGAAAACTTCGGAGAACAATTCATCTCAAGAAATGGACCGGTAAGTTGGCCACCAAGATCATGCGATTTGACGCCTTTAGACTATTTTTTGTGGGGCTACGTCAAGTCTAAAGTCTACAGAAATAAGCCAGCAACTATTCCAGCTTTGGAAGACAACATTTCCGAAGAAATTCGGGCTATTCCGGCCGAAATGCTCGAAAAAGTTGCCCAAAATTGGACTTTCCGAATGGACCACCTAAGACGCAGCCGCGGTCAACATTTAAATGAAATTATCTTCAAAAAGTAAATGTCATGGACCAATCTAACGTTTCAAATAAAGAACCGATGAGATTTTGCAAATTTTATGCGTTTTTTTTTTTTTAAAAAGTTATCAAGCTCTTAACAAATCACCCTTTATGTGTAAGTTATGTTAGAACAAAACACAAATTACAAAAACCAAATTTATTTGTCTATTGCATAATTCAAAAAATAATAAAATATTAAATATGTTTTATAAGAAACACATATTTTCTTTTATTTCAAATAAAACTAAATACGATTTTGGGGGAGCAATATATAAATTTTTTGATTGAAATTTATAGCCAATTTCAATTAATTATTTAATTGAATGAATCAAATAGTTGATTGATTTTTGTCGCGAAATTAATAAAAATTTTAATTGATTCAATTAAAACTGTGATTGAATTTTATGTTAAAAATCAATCACGTTTTTATTTGATTCAATCACATAATTAATTGAATCCGTTACAAAAGTCAATTAAATTTTTAATTGAAAATCGTGTTGGTATTCAATCAAAATGGGTGATTGATACTATCATTTTCGTGATTGAAGACATTTCAATTAAAAAAATGATTGAATCCGCGATTTTCGTGATTGAAATCAAAAAAATTTTTTTTGTGTGCAGCTTCGGTTTTTTTCGCCAAGCCGGTGATTTTTAATATTTGATTCCACAGAGCCATAGGCCTGACCTAACTAACAGAGTTTAGTGCGGCTTGTGTTCTCTAATGAAATATTTAGCAATGTACTATTCATTATACATTCCTTTGAGTGTTAACAAATTTTTATTTAATTTTTGCGCGAAAAAAAACATATAAATAGTACATGGCTACACATAGATTGCAAACAGATACAAGTGACTTTATATATGAGCATATTAAGATATCCTTATGTTTTTGTTAAAAGGTATTTTCACACAATCAAAGAATAAATACCCGAGGAGGAAGGAGACAAGGCAAGTATTGAGTATAACATTATCATTTGTATTAGATATTATTAATGACAATTCATCATTATTATCTGTATGTGTTATTGTTGTTGCTTTTGTGCATTATAAAGTAATTTATTTATTGATTACTTTATGGATGGTGTGCCAGCATCGAATCCTTGGCACACAATTTATCCATTTGTTCGTTATAGAAGGAATTGAAATTAATACGATGTACCAAATTGATGAAGCGATCCGATGGATTGTCTGATGCTACGTCGTTAATTTGCTTCAGCAGGCCTATAAGAAGACCGGTAAACTCCAAATCAAAACGTTTAACACGTTCGGAGAATGTATCCGTCGGAGCCATTGAAGATTCGGACTGTGAATGGTAAGAAACAAGAATGTATACATTAGAATATAAAAAAAAACATAACACATTTTTTAATTTAAACCGCATAATGCAGTCCACTATATATAAATTTTAATAAAACAAACTATATGTATATATTAGCTATTTATATATGATGAATTATTTAATTACTTTTCATTTTACTGTTGTCAAATATAAATTATCAGTTCGATGGTATGAATTCTCCGCTTCTTTAACTCGGAATCAATACCAAAATCATTAGTGTAAAGACAAATTATTTGGAACCGTGCATGCTTTTTTCAGTGTACATACACACACCGTTTTGACAACGCTGTGTGTGGTTTACAGCCAGATTCGTCCAAAAATTTTAACAAGATGAATTTAATTCAGTTTCATCGCCAAATAGTGATGAATTTAATTCACTTTTTGACGATGAAACTCCGTCAGTGTTTATAGATGGTATTTCGTCGAAATTCTCCAAAATCACTTGTTCCGGAAACTATCGTCATGTGACCTATCCTGATATTGAGACAACCTTAGGCATTCATTTACCATTGTATGAACATTAGACCGTCAAAAAATGTGTTCGTTTTGGATCCCACACCATTTGTCAATCGCTCAAACAAAGCTCGTGTCGATTAATCGAAAGAAATGCTCCAAATATACGATCGCGGTACTTCGCCTACGTCAGTCGACTGTATGGGTGTTTCAAGAGGAGCCAAATCCAAAAAAGTGCTCATGCACGAATTGCTTCCAAGAAAATGATCACCTGGTTTCTTGGAAAAACTGAACATGTCGCAATCGTACCACTAGAATAACATTGAACAGTCAATTCTAAGTAGTACACAACAATTTGTTTGCCAGTCTTCTTCAAAAAAAAAATCAAGAAAACAAATCGTCGAAGACGGATCACTCTTCACCACGACAATGCCAGCTCTCACACATCAGCTAAAACAAATGCATTTTTGAGCACTAAAAACATCGATTTGACAGTCAACATTTTTCAATACCTGAAGAAGCGGTTGAAGCATGTGGCAAAAATAGAGTGGCAAAATTGTTTCGACAATTGGTTCAAACACATGCAAAAAAGTATAGATCTTAAAGGGGAACATTTTGAAAGACAATAAAGCGATTTTCGATGATTAATATTTGATTTTCCATTACGACAATCCCAAGCGAAAAAAATAGTACCCCCGGTTATGCCTCAACATCGGCGGCAAAGCATGCTGTGTATTTATTGGAACAAGCTAGGTGTGGTGTACTATGAGCTGATAAAACCGAGTTTTGTATCGCTCTCAATAGAACCGTACATTTGCGTGATAAACGGACACAATATTTGGAAAACCACGATAATACGACAAATATGAAAAATTCTTCCTTCTTCTGATGAATACTTGTTCCGACCGATGAAGCAAGAGAAGCCAAACATTGTCGTTTTTTCGTAAAGTTGTGGCTAGCGATGGACAATAATTCAATTAATTACTCTTTTACATTTTTTCGGAATAAATTCTAAAACATTTGAAAAAATCCGGTATTTTTAATTTGCGCTCCCAGTATGTACATTTAAATCATCGCCAAAATCAAATAACTTACAATAAATTAATTATCACAAATGCCAACACGCATTACCGATAATCTAATTGATTTCTTCGTGGAAGAATTTGATACCGTCTTAATGACGAAAAAGTAAATCAACAGCTAGTATTGATGGAATTAGATATGAAATGACTATCAGTCTCAATCTATTGGCTAAAGAAAAATGATTACTTGCTTTAAATAAAAAATGGATAAGTTGCATATTGAATGATGAGTGGCGAAAGATTATTACATAAACTTTAGGTCTATTGCCCTTATATCGGTCTTGTTTAAACTGCTTAATCTTTTGAATAAATTCCACCAAAATGACTACAACAACTAGATATTGCCATCACGCTTATAGGCTTATAGGACAACTATGTGTATACAGTATATTAACGACATTATTCAGATTATTGACGTAAACAAAAAGGGGGAACTATACGGACCACCATAAATTTATCAATTGCCTATTAATAACACAATGAATCACAAAAATTCCAAACAAAAAATCAGTTATCCCACCCGAAAATACTGAAAAAATGCTGTGATTTTTTTTGCACTCTTCAGCAAAGTGTTTGTCAAGGAATGGTCAAATAAAGTTGGTATGTACTAGAAAGTTGTTCCTAATTTTATAGACTACATTTCTTCCCTTTATTGTTTGGTAAAATTTTGAATAGTTCAAGACCTATATAGACTATACTCATAAAAACGAACTCGTCTCATGGAGTACTTTCGACTGGAATAAGTGACCAAGTGGAAGTGGTGAAAATGATTCAATTAGGGAAGATTAATTTTCGAATGTTATTTCCACCTATACTGATGGCCATAGGCGTAAGAAGGCCTCTAGGGAGGGGGCTTAGCTCCCCAGAATTTGAAAACCTATATACGATTTTCCGTTGGTTTTAATATAAATTAAGTTAATATTATTAAAAGTTCCACTAAATACTTTCATGCACAATCGAATTACCTGCGTTGTGGTAGCAGTTGCCGATGGCAATATATAGTTTTATTCCATATGGATTTTATGTTAAAAAGGCCACTTTAATTCGGTTTATATACAGGAGCCTATAATCATAATCATGAACCGATATCAACCAATTCATGCATGGTAATTAGAAGACCAAATTCAACGCGACTGGATGAAATTTGTTCCTCCATGAGGCTCCAGTAGAAGAAAATCTTTGGGGTCAAGGACTATATAGAATTATGAACCAAAATGGACCAATTTGGAATATGGTTATTACGGAGCATATATTTACATCCGCAAGTATACATTAATAACAAGTACGTGTACACAATTTCAAGTCGATGTATTGTTTCTGTTCTTGACGTGATTTCAAACACGGACGGTCAGCCGGACCAATTACTAATTTATGTTCAATACATTGCAGTTTTACAAGTTTAACTTTTCAATATAATCAATAAGCGTTACGTGCATCTGTTAACTTAAAAAAATGGTTTGAAAAAGAGTGAAAAAGAGTTTTTAAGTCAGATTTTATATAAGAAAAAACTTTGATTGAACTTATGTTTCAAGTTCCTAAATGTATGTTTAGTTTAATAACTAAAGCTCCTTTACTATTTTGTTGAGTCCGAATTTTTCGTTGATTTAAATAAAAATGTAAAAATCATAAATGAGTGTCTTTATAACCTTGCACAAAAAGCATCGCCAAAAAAAGTAATGAAAATGCTCTTTTTAGATGCGGAAATGGTGCAAACCTGGCGCAGAAGCGATGAATTTAACATGGACATGTGTCATCGGACGGATATCCACCATTTCAACAGCCTTTGCACTGAATTTGAATAACTTTTTAAGGTGTTTCGGATCAGTGTTTTGGATGTGAATTAAAAAATTTGTGATATTTTTCAAAATAAATAATTTTTATAATTTTATTTTTTAAGATTTTTAATGCATTCTTTTAAAATGTGAAAAAAGCGAGTTATGAAAAAATTGAATTAAAAGAACTTCCTATGTAGTTAAAATAATAAACTTCTTTGTGAGGACAATTTTGGATGTGCTTTTAAAGTTGGGCTTTAGAACAACTTAAAAATTTTTCTTTCATATATTCCTGGAAAAAGTGTGGAACTACTTTTAGTTGTTTTCTTATAAATTAATTGTCTAGTTATGTTGAAGTCTGACTTTTTGTTTATTTCTATACTTAAAAAACAGTGAACCCACCAGGAAGAAAAATTTTGGTTAATTTTAGAAATCGTAGATTAGTTTTAGAAAAATTTAACTAAACAGAAAAAACACGACGCAAAATGAATTATGAGTTCCTATGGCAAACCATGCAAAGATTGGAGATAGATAACAACGCAACTTCGCAAAGTGAAAACTAGTACTAATTCTACAGCGACGCAACTCCGAAACAACGCAAAACGAAACGACGCAAAGCGAGGTCTTGGTGTAATTAATTTTTTTTTCACTTTTTAAAGAATATTTTGTAGTTTGAAGGAAAAAATTGGAGTTCAAAATTACAAGAATGTTTAGTGGCATACGAAGTTCAAGATGGGCGCATTGGTAGTAAAATTTACAAATTTAAAGAAACAATGAACTATTTTGTGAGAAGTACGAATTTAGCAAATCTTTTTGCTTCATTTGTGTATAATTTTTTCCCGTTTGTTAGTTCATTTAACTAACGTACGCAAAAAATTATTAGAGTAAAGGAAATTTTCTCCATAACAAGTTGGCTGATAATTCCCCGGCCTGACACATAGATGGCGTCGCTAGTATTAAATGCATATTATTTTTATATAGTACCAACCTTCAAATGATTCGTGTCAAAATTTGACGTCTGTAAGTCAATTAGTTTGTGAGATAGAGCGTCTTTTGTGAAGCAACTTTTGTTATTGTGAAAAAAGGAATTTCGTGTTTTGATAAAAATACTGTTTTCTGAAGGGGAAAAATACGGTGGAAGCAAAAACTTGGCTTGATAATGAGTTTCCGGACTATGCCCCATGGAAATCAACAATAGTTAATTGGTATTGAAAATTCAAGCGTGGTGAAATGAGCACGGAGGACGGTGAACGCAGTGGACGCCCGAAAGAGGTGGTTGCCGACGAAAACATCAAAAAAATCCACAAAATGATTTTGAATGACCGTAAAATGAAGTTGATCGAGATAGCAGAGGCCTTAAAGATATCAAAGTAACGTGTTGGTCATATCATTCATCAATATTTGGATATGAGGAAGCTCTGTGCAAAATGGGTGCCGCGCGAGCTCACATTTGACCAAAAACAACAACGTGTTGATGATTCTGAGCGGTGTTTGCAGCTGTTAACTCGTAATACACCAGAGTTTTTCCGTCGATATGTGACAATGGATGAAACATGGCTCCATCGCTACACTCCTGAGTCCAATCGACAGTCGGCTGAGTGGATAGCGACCGGTGAACCGTCTCCGAAGCGTGAAAAGACTCAAAAGTCCGCTGGCAAAGTAATGGCCTCTGTTTTTGGGATGCGCATGGAATATTTTTTATCGATTATCTTGAGAAGGGAAAAACCATGAACAGGACTATTATATGGTGTTATTGGAGCGTTTGAAGGTCGAAATCGCGGCAAAACGGCCCCATATGAAGAATAAAAAGTGTTGTTCCACCAAGACAACGCAACGTGCCACAAATCATTGAGAACGATGGCAAAAATTCATGAATTGGGCTTCGAATTGCTTCCCCACCCACCGTATTCTCCAGATCTGGCCCCAGCGACTTTTTCTTGTTCTCAGACCTCAAAAGGATGCTCGCAAATTGACTGCAATGAAGAGGTGATCGCCGAAACTGAGGCCTATTTTGAGACAAAACCAAAGGAGTACTACCAACACGCAAAAAAATAATTCTTTCCTCCCAAACGAAATTTTAGACAAAGCTCGTTTCTCATTTGCTTTTCGCTGTAAGGAAGTGTATTTGGAAGAAAAGTATACACTTTTTGTGATAAAGGTTAGGTTAGGTTAGGTGGCAGCCCGATGTATCAGGCTCACTTCTCTCTTGTCACTGAGTGCTGCCCGATTCCATGTTAAGCTGAATGACAAGGGACCTCCTTTTTATAGCCGAGTCCGAACGGCGTTCCACATTGCTGTGAAACCACTTAGAGAAGCTTTGAAACCCTCAGAAATGTCACCAGCATTACTGAGGTGGGATAATCCACCGCTGAAAAACTTTTTGGTGTTCGGTCGAAGCAGGATTCGAACCCACGACCTTGTGTATGCAAGGCGGGCATGCTAACCATTGCACCACGGTGGCTCCCTTTTGTGATAAACGTTTATTCTTTTCCAGGATGTAAAAACAATTTCATAAAGGCAAACTCAAAAAAAAACATTGTTTTCTTGCTAATTACATTTTCCCTCACATCTTTCTCACATCCACGAGGTTTTTTAGTTCTTAACACCTTTTCCTGTAATACCAACAATGTAGAAGAAATTATACGATTTTATAAATTTTTAAAATTTTTTACCTTTCGCCTGGACGGAGAATCGAACCGCGGACCATGCACTTTGTAAGCCAACACGCTAACCACTGAGCTATGTACCTGTTATGGTCATCAATAGATAAATATCCATATAAGTTATATTTACATAGCATAGCTTGCGGCGCCCACGAACCGAATAAACGAAGTTTATTTAACAGAAACGAACATTTAGTTTGGCACCGTGGAGCAGTGGTTGCTACGTCCGACTTGCATGCCAAGGTTCGTGGGTTCGTCCCTGCTTCGCCCAAAGTTTTTTTTTGTTTTTTCTTTTTTTTTACATATATTCCAGATATGCTCGAAATATTCCGAAAAAATGTTCAACATTACATTGTAGTATATTAAATTTTGAACTGTAAAAGTGTCATATTAAAGACCTAAAGTCAGAAAAGAAGTGTTTGATATAAACGAAATGGACTGTGTTGTTGTTTCAAAAATAACTTTTTTTATTGAAAAAATAAAAATTTTGTAACAAACGAATTTTTTTGGTGATAAAAGTTTAAACTTTTCGAAGCAATTCAAAAAACTCTAACAAAAGAAAAACGTTTTCGGTACACGTTTTCCAAACGTTTTTTTTTTTCTTTGCGTGAAAATGGTATCAAAAAATTGGAAGGTCGTTATAATCGTTGTATCGCTCTTGAAGGGAACTATGTTGAATAATAAAAACGAATTATGACAAAAAAATGTGTCCTTCTTTGTTAGACCGGGGACTTATCAGCCAACCTATTACATAATAGTTGCATGAACTAAAATAAAGTTAAATTGGCTTTAGTGAAATAGAGGGTTCACTTTTTTTGAGTGTATAAATCATTAATTGAACCTATAACTTCAATCTATTAACTTTTAGCTAGGGGCTATAGCCCCCCTCCTCCCGTAGGAAAATTGTCTGGCTACGCTAATGCTGATGGCTGTGGAAATTCGCTTTGGCCAGCTATGAAACATGTACAGCTAGATTGTTATCTGGTATCGTTTCAATAACCCTATACACATTGAAAGATCTAATCGTATCTACTAATCTATCTAATTATATCTGCTCAGATATAAAGATAGATTGTGTGAAATGCATTATTTTGTGTTAAATACGACAATGAATATTATTAATAAACGCATGCATTGATTGATTAATAACATTAGATACGTGTAAGTTGTGTAAACAAAATAAATTTGGAAAAACAAAAAAAAGTACTGTGCTTTTAGTGGGAAAACTAAAAAGAAATACGCATGTATGTATAAATCAAAAGAAAATGTTCTTTAAAAAAAGACAACCACAGTACGGAGAATTACATAACAAGTACCTGCTTTTGACTAGAAAATTCATAATCTGAATCGGAGTTATCCTCGTCGTTGCTATCACACATCATCGATGTAAGCTCGGCATCAAGAAAGAAACGTTGAGATTTCTTTCAAGGTCAATCAAGGGGTTGGTAAAGTTTAATAACAAAAAAGTTTATTCAATCGATTAATTAATAAATGTTAAAAGGAAATGTACGCATAAAATTTGTGTATCTCAGTATTTCTATTTTGTGGATCTTAAATAACAAGTAAAATGTGCACAATAACAGATTTCACAAAAAAAAAAAACAATACATTTTAAGGAAATTTTATATATCATATATCTGCATTATACGAACTTACCTGAATGAATTCACAGAATTTCAGGCAAATATTGCACATTTTGAAAATGGAGCGATTTAATGAAGTGGCATCTGTTAGCATGCAGTTTTTCAAACAGGAATCCAGGAAATCTTGGTGAAAAGATAAAACCTCGTCAACATTTTCCACCTATTTGTGAAAAGAAAAAGAATATAATAATAAAAACAATAAATAAAATTATAATGTATTTACTGTTGGGGCCGATATTAGTATCGGTATTATTATACAGGTGATACAGAAGATACATATATTTTCCTATTCACCCTTATTCCTATTGTCGCCTTCGCTTTCGCCCTCGCTTATTAACGTCTGTGGCTTTTTCGTCGTCTCGCCACTAATTTGGTATTCCTGTGGAGAAGCGACGGCGACGATTACTTTTTGTACCAATTTTAATTTTTTCGGTTTAAAATATTTTTATTTCTGACGCAATTCTAAATTGGTAAAGCAAGAAAAAATATTTATAGCCTGTTTTTGTATGTCGATCAAGCTCTAACGATCGACAAAAATCAGCTGTTTTTATGCATTTCGGTCGATCGATAGAGCTCGTTCGACATACAGAAACAGGCTGTTCTTTTGACGTGGGAAATAATGTGGATATATATATATATATTCAAGTACAGTAAAAGCTTCCAAAACTATAAAAATGGCGACGACGCTGAGATCAATGGCACAAGGATCGTCGTGAAAGAAAACAATCAGCTGATGTGCAAAACTGAATTTTAAGTATTTGCGTTTAAAATGCTGTTTGTTGGTAATCCAATTTTGACTTGGAAAATCAAAATAAGATTGACCCGGGAAATGACTTAGATTATCTAAGTTTGGTGCTAAATGAAATACATTGGAGGGTTTCTATTAAAAATAAATGAAATTGAAAATCAACACGTTTACTTTAATTGTGCAGTTTTCTTTTCTATGATGTGAATGTGATGACCATAACTACTATGTATACAGATCTTTGATGTATGTATATAGATCCTACTATGTATACAGATCCTAGATTTGGTCAGCTCAGGACTCCTTGATATAGAACATGAGTTCCGCAAAGAGTGGAAGCTGGAATAAATACTTGAACAATATAGATAATAATAATAGTTACAGCTTTTCTACCATTTGTTACAATTTGTCTCTAAAGTCCAAAGGCATTGAAGTACAAACCATTTGTTCCAACCGGTTTTAAATCGTTGGAGTCAGTCTAACTCATCTAAAGGCTGATCTCTAGTTCCTTTTTTTCCATTTTTTTGTAATTGCTGAAGATTAGTCACTTTACCTCTTACCAATTTCCATTTTTTAAATCTATTTTTCAATTGTTCGATGAATAAAGTCTAAAAAACTTCTTCATAAATTAATCACTACTCGTCGATGGTATATTTATCGGTGACAAAAAGCGACACCAGGAATACCGATTTTCGTCGATAGCGGAATATATCGACGAACGGAATACCAATTAGTGGCGACAGACGAAAAGCGACGGCGACTTCAAGAATATGGGTGATTATCTTTTTGGTAACTCTGGTTTAAAAAAACTGACCAACATTTCGTATTTTATTTTACTATCAAACATCGGCTTACAAACCAACAACCTTTGCAAATTATTGTCAAAATGAGTGCTTTGTTAAGAAAGTTCATCGCGCGCTTGAATTTAAGTTCAGCGACAAAGCTCAGTTTTAGCTCAATGGACACTTAAATAAGCAGAATTGTCGATTTTGGAGTGAAGATCAGCGAGAAGTGAAGATCAAAAGCTACCAATGCATGCAGAAAAAGTCACAGTTTAGTGACATCATTGGACCGTACTTCTTTCAAGATGATGAATCGTAACGCAACTATGAATTTCGAAATGATTTCTTAATTCAAACCGTACACACACAGAAAAACATGTTTGGTTGTCGCATCCATTTAATGCTTATCTAGAGTGGGTAATTGTCGCGAAAACCATGTATTTTGTCTTTGTAAAAATAACTTTCGAGCGTAGAAAAATATATGTTGGCAATAAGCATTTAAATGGTTCTCAAATGCCGTAAACATGTTCTGTTATTTAAATGATAGAATTTGAGGCCATTACATGGTCGGCAAAATCATGTTCCTGACCATTCAATTTTTTTACTTTTTTGCAGAGAAAAACGTATTTTTACGTACACACAAAAAATTATCACCAACATTTTTTCAATTAAACACTTAATTGAATTTGGAAACGGATTCAATTATTATGTTAATTGATTCAATTAATTATTTAATCAAATCCGAATAAAAACCAATCAAAAAAATGATTGATATTTGTTACGTTTCCAATTAAAATATTAATTGATTCAATCAATTTGTTAATCAATTCGGAAATAATTTTCAATTACAAACGTGATTGAAATTTTTTCCGTTTCCAATTACACATGTGATTGATTCAATCACCTTTGTGATTGAAACTGAATAATTTTGAGCAATGGAAAGAGCGAAAAGAGAACAAGAGAATGGGTATTTATTCAACAATGTATGATGGAGAGATCAGTCTGTGGAAGTAACTCGTAACGAACGGTTGGGTTTTTGTTTTTCGCGTAAATTGAAAAACATGATTGGCGACATTCTGTCTGCTGCATTCAAAATGTGTGCATAAATATTTTGAACGCAACAACAAATCATAGCAAAGGGTTGAAATAAATAAAGTGTGCAACAACAAACGGCCACGTGGTAAAGGTTTGAAAAAAATATATGACAGAACGCATTTGAAATTACCTGTGTTTTGTGGTATTGTAAAAATGGAAAACAATCTACGTTTATTGAAGGTAAGAAATTGTGAAATGTGAATAGCGTTTTCCATTGAAGCCTGTTTACCTTAAACGGACTAAAATAATATATATTTTATTCATTTCTTTTAGTGACCAATTTTATTTCGTGAAATTGACCAATCAATCCCATCAACGCCATCATTTTATCAAATATATAATAATATGTTTGCAATAAAAAAGTGGGTACCGTATTGATCTTTTAAAATTATAAATTTTTTTCACTCCTAGTTTTCTTAAAACCAAGAGCGGTATGGGTTTGTTGGAAGATTCACCTTGAAGTTGCGAAGTAGCGTAGGCATTAAATTGCATTTTTGTTTTACCTGCCTTTTTCAGTTTGAACCCAAGTAGAGAGCAGTATATCTGGTATATAAACTAATGAGCTGAATTATGTAATGGTAAAAAAGTTCTTTCTTTTCGATTTACAAATATGAAAAATATCCGAAAATAATAAAAATAGGTATTTTTCATTTATATTTTTTTCTATTTCCAGAATTTGCAAAGTATCATCTATATTACATTTACATTGCTTTCCCATTATTTTTGTATTTGATTGGTTCAAATCTTATTAGACGATTTCAATATGGGGAAATTTTGGAAAGGAATTGTTACTAAAAATAAATTACCGAGCTCCTTAATACACCTTTTTATGCTAAAAGACTACAACTGCAAAAGAAGATCATAAATCTGGAACTAAGAATTGAACTTGATATTCTATGCAGGTAATGTTTAACAAAATTAACTTTTAATTGAACAAAATTAAATTCGAATTATTCTGTTTACTTTCAGAAAAACTAATTTAGTTTACAGGCTGCTGATTTATTGGAAATCTAGGCGCATCTACATATTAGAAGCAACATACTAACATGGTTATTATTATAAGGAAGATAATGATTTATATAATTTATTTTTTCACCCTATAGTTGTTATTGATAGTAGTTGTATTTGTAAGTTATGTTAGAACAAAACACAAATGACAAGAACCAAATTTATTTGTCTATTGCATAATTCAAAAAATAATAAAATATTAAATATGTTTTATAAGAAACACATATTTTCTTTTATTTCAAAAGAAAAAAAACTAAATACGATTTTGGGGTCGCAATATATAAATTTTTTAATAGAAATTTATAGCCAATTTCAATTAATTATTTAATTGAATGAATCAAATAGTTGATTGATTTTTGTCGCGAAATTAATTAAAATTTTAATTGATTCAATTACAACTGTGATTGAATTTTATGTTAAAAATCAATCACGTTTTTAATTGATTCAATCACACAATTAATTGATTCCGTGACAAAAGTCAATTAAATTTTTAATTGAAAATCGTGTTGGTTTTCAATCATAATGGGTGATTGATACTATCATTTTCGTGATTGAAGACATTTCAATTAAAAAAATGATTGAATCCGCGATTTTCGTGATTGAAATCAAAAATTTTTTTTTTGTGTGTATAGACATGTCTAGAACTATTACATGGCCATAATGGCCATTTACATTGTTTTCGTGACCATTTAATTTTTTGCAGCGAAAAGAATTTTATAAAAACATTGAGCAGATACACACGATTTTCATTTTGGAATGGACGGAGTATACAGAATTGCTGTGTTTTGTGTTAATTTATTTATTCAGAAGTGGCACGTGGTTTTATGTGAACACAAAAAAGGAAAGTGTAATTGAAAAAAATGTACCTGCACGCTCACAAAAAATCGCTTCTGTAACATATACTCCCAAACATATTTTGCTTCAAGCATATATATTTTTGGGTATTGCCCAAACATTTATATGTTTGATCTCTTCCAATATATAATATGTTTGAAAGCATATTGGTCTAAACAATATATGTTTGGGTAGTCTAAGTTCCAAACATTTTGTATTTTTGCATCCAAATTCAATAATGTTGTCTTCCAAGAAACAATATGTTATTATGTGAACATATAATATGTTTGGAAGCATTTTGCACCCAAAAATATTATATGCTTAAAAAAATTCTCCCAAACAATATTGTGCTCAAAATTTTATTTATTTATTTATATATTTACAATCATAATGAATTATGAAAATAAACAGGTAATATAGGTGCTAACAACATAGGTTTTCGACCTGAATGCTCAAAATTTTGTTTCTGCCCAATTGTATATTCCCCCACATCTTTCTCACTTCCACGAGATTTTTTAGTTCTTAGCACCTTTTTCTGTAATACAAACATTGTAGAAGAAATTATTCAATTGCATGATTTTTTTATTTTAATTTTACCTTTTGCCGGACGGGGATTCGAACAGCGGACCACACAGTTTGTAAGGATCAAAGAAGTAGCTGATCAATTGCCCAAGGAAAAATAAAATGTTAATTTTGTAATAACAAGCAACAACCACCAACTTAATTCAATATCGCTCCCTGTTAAATAGCGCTCCAAGCTACTAAACACATATATGTTTATAGGCTATTTCTAAATTAATATATGTTTGCATCCAAGCATATTATATTTACAAACATTTAATTTTATTTGCAGTTACATGATGTCTGCGTTGATACATTTGATGGGCACGAAGTAAATATGGAATGATTACTTACTGTTGAAATTGATTGAAAAATAGTGTGTAAAAATATGTGATGTTTGCTTGCACGACTTTATAAATACAAATAAACAATGAATTAGTTTATAAATAAATAAAAACAAATGGCTTCCTTTTTTCGACGACGAGAAAAGTTTTTTTCATAAAGATCAAAACATTTTAGGTTGTGACCATGTTCTTTTAACTGGAAGAAACATATTTTGACGAATACCATAACATTTTAGATCGTGACCATTGTCTTTTAACGGAAACAAAATACTTTTTATCAATATAATAACATTTTAGATGAGGGCAATTTTATTTTTCTTAGAACCATGTTCACTGAGCCAACATGGTTGCAGGTGAAAATTGTACATGGTCGTCGCAAAAATAGCTCCCATCATATTATTTTGCTCTTCGAATATGATTGTGACAATCATGTTTCTTCTCTGCGTGTAGTGGTGTCAAAAGTATAGTTTTTTTCGCGATTCAAATATAGAATTTGTAAGTATAGGTTACTGATATTTATTATTTATTATTCAACCAACGAAACTTACTTAAAATTTTGGTTAATTTTAGTAAATTTAGATTATTTTTAGAAAATATTAACTAAACAGTATTACAAACGCTGACATCACGACAATATCACAAAAAGTCATTTTCATTCAAGACACTTTATTAGACATTATTAATTTTTTTTCACTTGTTAAAAAAAATTGGGTTTGAAGGATGCAATTGAAGTTTAAATTGCAAGAATATCTTTAGTGCCACACGAAGTTCACGATCTATAGTAAAATTCATAAATTTAAAGAAATAATTAACTATTTTGTGAGAAACAAATGCCGCATTTGTAATAAAAATCTTCATTTGTGAATATTTTTTCCCCGTTTTTTAGTTCATTTAACTAGCGTACGCAAACAATTATTAGAGTGAAGGAAATTTTCTCCAATCCATCAACTAAAATAAACTTAAATTGGCTTTAGTGAAATAGAGGGTTCACTTGTTTTGAGTGAAGCTACTTACCTTGTTCATATTCTGTATAAATATATGCCAGTTCGGTTCGATTACTTCAATCATCATGTAATATTCTAGATTTTGTACAGCATTCATCATCCGTTGTCGCAAAGTAAAAGCCGATCGATAGAGTTCAGCCGCCTGTGGTGAAAACTTTTTGGCAATAGAGTTTTCTTTCCAAATTCTAAATTTAAAGAGAAAATTATCATACTAATGGGAAACAGTTTTAGACTATGCGATGCACATGTCCTTACTTGCACAATTGTCTCTCGACATGTTTACAGTAAAACAATTGCCGGAACAACATTTGATATTTCGAAATGGCTATGTGATTCAACACCAACGAAACTGGCCATTTGACTTCATAACGGAAAGCAAAACATTCCAAGCCATTTAAGTCTAAGCGATCATGCGTTTGCCAATATTCTGCAGAACAATTAAATATATTAAATAATAACAATTTGTTTATATCTAATTGGCAATAATAATAAGCCTTCTAAATTATTTTAAATGTAAGTATGTTCAGACTAGGCAAATATTGGAGCAAAATTAGTGTCAAACTTTTTTCCAGGATCATTTCTGAAATATGTGTCTACCTTTTTTGGAAAATATTGCAATGTTAACAGGTTGGCTGATAAGTCCCCGGTCTGACGCATTAATGGAGTCGCTAGTATTAAATGCATATTATTTTTATATAGTACCAACCTTCAAATGATTCGTGTCAAAATTTGACGTCTGTAAGTCAATTAGTTTGTGAGATAGAGCGTCTTTTGTGAAGCAACTTTTGTTATTGTGAAAAACATGGAAAAAAAAGAATTTCGTGTTTTGATAACATACTGTTTTCTGAAGGGAAAAAATACGGTGGAAGCAAAAACTTGGCTTGATAATGAGTTTCCGGACTCTGCCCCAGGGAAATCAACAATAATTGATTGGTATGCAAAATTCAAGCGTGGTGAAATGAGCACGGAGAACGGTGAACGTAGTGGACGGCCGAAAGAGGTTGTTACCGACGAAAACATCAAAAAAATCCACAAAATGATTTTGAATGACCGTAAAATGGAATTGATCGAGATAGCAGAGACCTTAAAGATATCAAAGGAATGTGTTGGTCATATCATTCATCAATATTTGGATATGCGGAAGCTCTGTGCACAATGGGTGCCGCGCGAGCTCACATTTGACCAAAAACAACAACGTGTTGATGATTCTGAGCGGTGTTTGCAGCTGTTAACTCGTAATACACCCGAGTTTTTCCGTCGATATGTGACAATGGATGAAACATGGCTCCATCACTACACTCCTGAGTCCAATCGACAGTCGGCTGAGTGGACAGCGACCGGTGAACCGTCTCCGAAGCGTTAACTCGTAATACACCCGAGTTTTTCCGTCGATATATGACAATGGATGAAACATGGCTCCATCACTACACTTATGAGTCCAATCGACAGTCGGCTGAGTGGACAGCGACCGGTGAACCGTCTCCGAAGCGTGGAAAGACTCAAAAGTCCGCTGCCAAAGTAATGGCCTCTGTTTTTTGGGATGCGCATGGAATAATTTTTATCGATTATCTTGAGAGGGGAAAAACCATCAACAGTGACTATTATATGGTGTTATTGGAGCGTTTGAAGGTCGAAATCGCGGCAAAACGGCCCCATATGAAGAAGAAAAAAGTGTTGTTCCACCAAGACAACGCACCGTGCCACAAGTCATTGAGAACGATGGCAAAAATTCATGAATTGGACTTCGAATTGCTTCCCCACCCACCGTATTCTCCAGATCTGGCCCCCAGCGACGTTTTCTTGTTCTCAGACCTCAAAAAGATGCTCGCAGGGAAAAACTTTGGCTGCAATGAAGAGGTGATCGCCGAAACTGAGGCCTATTTTGAGGCAAAACCGAAGGAGTACTACCAAAATGGTATCAAAAAATTGGAAGGTCGTTATAATCGTTGTATCGCTCTTGAAGGGAACTATGTTGAATAATAACAAGTATGTACGGCCGTAAGTTCGGCCAGGCCGAAGCTTATGTACCCTCCATCATGGATTGCGTAGAGACTTCTTCTAAACACTGCCATCCACAATCGAATTACTTGAGTTGCGGTAACGCTTGCCGATGGCAAGGTATCTTAAAACCTCCTAACACCGTCTTCTAAATTGTATGTACACAGTCTCACATAAGTTTACATACCCTTGAGGTTTTTACCTTATAACTAAACATGTTTCTTGTTGTTGTTTATAATCCAGACAAAAAAAATCTTCTTGAAAATTGTCAGATACTTTGTTTTTCAAATTAATTTACAAAATATTAAGCATATATATGCATATTTTATTATATTTTATTAATTAAAGAAAATACAATTTCTTAAACCGTATGTAAACTTGTGTAAGACTGTGTAAGTCCATACGTGGTATATATTAAATCAAAAAAAAGATCGATCCAATACGTATATAATTCAGTTTGACAAAGTAGACATAAAATTTTGACAAAATTTTCTACAGAAATAAAATTTTAACAAAATTTTCTATAGAAATAAAATTTTCACAAAATTTTCTATAGAAATAAAAATGTTCACAAAATTTTCTATAGAAAGAAAATTTTGACAAAAATGTCTACAGAAATAAAATTTTAACAAAATTTTCTATAGAAATAAACTTTTGACAAATTTTTCTATAAAAATAAAATCTTGGTAGATTATTTTTGGCTCGAGTGGCAACCATAATTATGAACCGAATACAATTTGAACAAAATTTTCTATAGAAATAAAATTTTGACAATGATGAAAATTTTATTATGAACCGAATAAAATTTTAACAAAATTTTCTCTAGAAATAAAATTTTGACAAAATTTTCTATAGAAATAAAATTTTGGTAGATTATTTTTGGCTCAGTGGCAAACATGATTATGAACCGATATGGACCAATTTTTGTGTGATTGGACCAATTTTGGTATGTTTGTTAGCGACCATATACTAATACCACGTTCCTAATTTTAACCGGATCGGATGAATTGTGCTCCTCCAAGAGGCTCCGGAGGTCAAATCTGGAGAACGTTTTATATGGGGGCTATATATAATTATGGACCGATATGGACCAATTTTTGCACGGTTGCTAGAGACCATATACCAATACCATGTACCAAATTTCAGCCGGATCGGATGAAATTTGCTTCTCTTAGAGGCTCCGCAACCCAAATCTGGGGATCGGTTTATATGTGCGCTATATATAATTATGGACCGATGTGGACCAATTTTTGCACGGTAGCTAGAGACCATATACCAATACCATGTACCAAATTTCAGCCGGATAGGATGCAATTTGCTTCTCTTTGAGGCTTCGCAAGCCAAATGTGGAGATCGGTTTATATAGGGGCTATATATAATTATGGACCGATGTGGACCACTTTTTGCATGATTGTTAGAGACCGTATACCAACACCATGTACCAAATTTCAGCCGGATCGGATGAAATATGCTTCTCTTAGAGGCTCCACAAGCCAAATCTGGGGATCGGTTTATATGGGGGCTATATATAATTATGGACCGATGTGGACCAATTTTTGCATGATTGTTAGAGACCATATACCAACACCATGTACCAAATTTCAGCCGGATCGGATGACATATGCTTCTCTTAGAGGCTCCACAAGCCAAATCTGGGGATCGGTTTATATGGGGGCTATATATAATTAAGGACCGATATGGACCAATTTTTGCATGGTTGTTAGAGACCATATACCAACATCATGTACCAAATTTCAGCCGGATCGGATGACATATGCTTCTCTTAGAGGCTCCACAAGCCAAATCTGGGGATCGGTTTATATGGGGGCTATATATAATTATGGACCGATGTGGACCAATTATTGCATGGTTGTTAGAGACCATATACCAACATCATGTACCAAATTTCAGCCGGATCGGATGAAATTTGCTTCTCTTTGAGGCTCCGCAAGCCAAATCTGGGGATCGGTTTATATGGGGGCTATATATAATTATGGACCGATGTGGACCAATTATTGCATGGTTGTTAGAGACCATATACCAATACCATGTACCAAATTTCAGCCGGATCGGATGAAATTTGCTTCTCTTAGAGGCTCCGCAACCCAAATCTGGGGATCGGTTTATATGTGCGCTATATATAATTATGGACCGATGTGGACCAATTTTTGCATGATTGTTAGAGACCATATACCAACACCATGTACCAAATTTCAGCCGGATCGGATGACATATGCTTCTCTTAGAGGCTCCACAAGCCAAATCTGGGGATCGGTTTATATGGGGGCTATATATAATTATGGACCGATGTGGACCAATTTTTGCATGATTGTTAGAGACCATATACCAACACCATGTACCAAATTTCAGCCGGATCGGATGACATATGCTTCTCTTAGAGGCTCCACAAGCCAAATCTGGGGATCGGTTTATATGGGGGCTATATATAATTAAGGACCGATATGGACCAATTTTTGCATGGTTGTTAGAGACCATATACCAACACCATGTAGCAAATTTCAGCCGGATCTGATGAAATATGCTTCTCTTAGAGGCTCCACAAGCCAAATCTGGGGATCGGTTTATATGGGGGCTATATATAATTATGGACCGATGTGGACCAATTATTGCATGGTTGTTAGAGACCATATACCAACATCATGTACCAAATTTCAGCCGGATCGGATGAAATTTGCTTCTCTTTGAGGCTCCGCAAGCCAAATCTGGGGATCGGTTTATATGGGGGCTATATATAATTATGGACCGATGTGGACCAATTTTTGCATGATTGTTAGAGACCATATACCAACACCACGTACCTAATTTCAGCCGGATCGGATGAAATATGCTTCTGTTAGAGGCTCCACAAGCCAAATCTGAGGGTCCCTTTATATGGGGGCTATACGTAAAAGTGGACCGATATGGCCCATTTTCAATACCATCCGACCTACATCGATAACAACTACTTGTGCCAAGTTTCAAGTCGATAGCTTGTTTCGTTCGGAAGTTAGCGTGATTTCAACAGACGGACGGACGGACGGACGGACGGACATGCTTAGATCGACTCAGAATTTCACCACGACCCAGAATATATATACTTTATGGGGTCTTAGAGCAATATTTCGATGTGTTACAAACGGAATGACAAAGTTAATATACCCCCATCCTATGATGGAGGGTATAAAAACGAATATTGGCAAAAAATGTGTTTTTCTTTGTTAGACCGGGGACTTATCAGCCAACCTGTTATATACCGAATATGAGCTAAAAATGTTTGTTTGTGGTCAATTGGATTACTTTGTGGCAAATTTGATAACGATCGGTTAGTAAATGAACGCAATCTGACCCTATTTATCGAAATCGGCCGATACATATATATGGGAGCTATATCTAAATTTGATCCGATTTTTTTTTTCAAATTCAATAGCTTCATTGGTCCAGAAAAACGCCATATACCAAATTTCATCAAAATCGGCTAATAATTGCGACCGGAATCCTGCGAACAACAAATTCATGGACGGACGGACACCAAGCGCTAGATCGGTCTAAAATCAATATTTTTGGTAGGCACATCTTTTGGCAGATCAAAGTTATTATACCCTGACCACTATGTGGTTTAGGTTAGGTTAGGTTAGGTGGCAGCCCGATGTATCAGGCTCACTTAGACTATTCAGTCCATTGTGATACCACATTGGTGAACTTCTCTCTTATCACTGAGTGCTGCCCTATTCCATGTTAAGCTCAATGACAAAGGACCTCCTTTTTATAGCCGAGTCCGAACGGCGTTCCACATTATAGTGAAAGCACTTAGAGAAGCTTTGAAACCCTCAGAAATGTCACCAGCATTACTGAGGTGGGATAATCCACCGCTGAAAAACTTTTTGGTGTTCGGTCGAAGCAGGAATCGAACCCACGACCTTGTGTATGCAAGGCGGGCATGCTAACCATTGCACCACGGTGGCTCCCTATGTGGTTTAGGGTATAATGATTGAATCCGCGATTTTCGTGATTGAAATCAAAAAACAAAACTTTTTTGTGTGTATGTTTCAATTTGTGAGGCAATAGTTTTTAGCAATATCACTTCATTTGTATATTGAAAATTTCGTGAAATATCCAAAAATTTCGTTATATATTGTATTGTATTAAACTCACCTTCCTCATTATTCATTATTTTTGACATTTGCGTAACCAAATCGTACGTTAACAATTCACAATGGACATCATCTTTATATGGGTCGTGCTTAGCAGATGACAAACGAAGGGTTAAGCCCAACAAATTCTCCAACGTCATCGGTAAAACTTTGTCAACGTTTTTGGCTAATTCATCTTCACAGGCATCCATAAATTGTGTTATGAAATCACCCTGATGCAATAGCAAATAACGTTTAACAGACATTAAATGACCCATCAGATCGTTCTCCTTCAACAAAACTTCCAACAAATTCTTAGAAGCAAAACGATATGCATTTTGGATGACCGTAATGTGATTTTGATTCGTTGGGGAAAATTGCAAATGCATTGTTTGCGGTGGCGTAACTTTTTTGCCGCATTGACGTATAACATTTAAATATTTGCCTGTGCGAAGAATAATATCGGAAACTTTATCCAAAAAGCAAGGTATACGTTCACGCCGTATGGTGTAACTGGAAATTTATGATCATCAGAATAAAACGCATTAAAATAACATTGGACATATTTTACCGTTTCTCCCAATAGTCAGCCGAATAATGTTCGGGCAATTCTTCACGCCGTATAACTTCATTGTCCTCAACAAGAAATTCTTGTTGTGGATCATTTATGACACCTTTCTGTATCCATAACTGTAATATGTTCATATATGGCATGGCCGCTCTTTGCGTTAGTTGAATCATAAATTTTTGCGATTCTTCATCCCCCGTAAGCGAGCTTATTTGATTGAATAGCAATGTTAAGGCTTGGCCTCCTCGTAATTCATTCTTGATGGATGCAAGCAGGACATAAGAAATATATAAAAAAAAACATTGAACAAATTTGCTTACTTACAGTGACTATAAGAGAAACTGCTCCTGCAAGAACTTCCATAGTATTTAAAGTTGGTCTTACATAGAATAACATTTTATGTAGTGTTAAATTGCCAGCATTTAACTCCGATTCCAATTGGGCCAAAAGAAGCTAAAATTTGTGAAATATATTAAGAAAATTATTGGAATATTATATCTACTTCATAGTATGGAAGGGTGGTATTAGTCATAAATCAGCCTTTTGCTAATTTTGTTCAAATCTTGTATCGTTTATGAATTTTGCATTGTACACTGAAAAAATGTCGTGAGGCCAAAGATTTCTTGTGCCCAAAATTCGAATGCGAGCTTTGCTTAACGTAGAGGACGCATTTCCTTGTCCAAAAGTCGATAAATTTTTCAATGAAATCGATTTGTGCTCATAATTAATTCAACTTAAAATTGATATCTTTACATGAAAGAAAATGTGGTATGACTACACTAATAGCTATGGTTTGACTACACTACTAGCTGAAATCACAAATTTATTTTATTTGCTTCTAAAGACATCTACCATCAGTAAACGAGTATTTTCAGCGTCATGTTTCATAAAAAATAATCCAAAATATTGCTTGAAAAGGGAGTGCCTTGACGTCATTCAATTTTTTATCATAAAGGAAGTACTGCACGAACTGATCCTTAATTTGTTTTAACATTACAATGAATGATTATTATTTTTGGTCCGTTTATTAGATTCAAAATTGTCCCATCTAATTAAGCTATCAGACCTAAGGTTGTTTTCTTTATTTTTTTGGATGAATTTAGATTTAAAACTAATTTTCACTCATTTTTATTTTTCGGTTTTAAACGGTTTTGAGCAAAATAAAAACCGAAACAAGGTTATTAATTGAGATTTTCGGATTTAGAATAAAAGACATGTGTTATTAATATATTAAATGTATTTATTAAGAATCAACAGCATCGACTGGCCCTTGACATATGGGTTTATTATACCGCTACTTCCAATTTCCATGATAATTGAAGATTCCAAAATGAAGGGGTTGTGATTGTGTTGGCGTTTTCTATCTTTATACACCATCACGAGCATTGATAAACTTATTGTTTGTTATTTATGTTCAATAATTTTCAAAAAACTAAAAATGTTCTCCATAATTTAAAATAAGAAATATTTTATATATTTTTTATTTGTTATTTATTATATTATTTTACTATATTATTTTTTAACAATCACTCCGTATACCATAACACCACGATTCCAACTAAAAAAGCAACCCACGCGCAAATATATCGATTACATCGATGACAGGTATCGAACAAATTTCCTACATTCTAACAAGTGTGTTTCCTTAAGGTTTGAAAGGATTGAATACCTCTTAGTACGAATGAACTAAAATATTTTTCTATGCTAAGTGTTATTCGCATGTAAGATAAGCTGTCTATAATAAAGGAAGTCAGAATTATCATTTTATACGAAATTTTACTAAATTTGAGGAAACTTGGTTTTAGTTCGGTTTTTGTTTATTTTAACGTATGCTTTATTATCGGTGAATAAAATATTCTTGTTCAGTAGTAAATTCTTATACCTCGCGAAGAAAACAGTATTAGTAAAATGTCATGCCTTATTCAAGTTAATGAACTATTCCTAACTGCTTTCAGTTTAGGATTTTTTTTACTGAAGCAAGTAAATTTTTTTATTTCACACAAAAATTTAACTCAATGGAAACAAAATGGCTAAATTAAATTGGTGTACATTTTTTCTTTTAGTTTTGAAGGCGCTTTTTTCTGGGTGTAACTTTGGCACTATACAAATGTAAATATTTCATTTTTGAAACTCTTGCCATTTCAACAATATTTATCCGATTTTTACGCAATTTGTGGCTACTTTTTCGTGCTCTTTCATAATATGTACATATTTAACAATATTTTTTACAATATAGTAGTTTTTCAATACATTTTTGTATTTTTCTTCTGCCACTATTTACATATGTAAATATTTTTGGTTTATGATACTTTTAGCTGATTTGTTTTGAATTATTTCATATGAAAATAATACAAATAAAAGAAGAGGAAATAAAAACTCAAAATATATACATTTTGGGCAACTGTATCATTTGGTTTACACCCAGCTGTGCTCCACACATACTGGTTTTTTACATTGCCACACATTTGCCTTGTAGAACCCTTCCTTTTTTGCTCATCATGGTAGCACATATAGCAAGCGGTTTTTACTTTTGAATACCCTCTGTCACCTTCATCACGCATAAAAGAAATAGCCAACGATTGTATAGGTTCACCGATAATGTGTTTACAATGCTCAATTTGTTTTTTGTAATTGCATAATAAGAACATTAATTCTACTCCCTGTGCAAAATTTCACGTAGATCGGAGCAAAACTTTGGCGTATGTGGTAATATGGGTGTATATCCGACGAAAGGTGTATAACAAGTCGGCTGATAAGTCTCCGTCGCTAGTATTAAATGCATATTATTTGTATATAGTACTAACCTTCAAATGATTCGTGTCAAAATTTGACGTCTGTAAGTCAATTAGTTTGTGAGAAAGAGCGTCTTTTGTGAAGCAACTTTTGTTATTGTGAAAAAAATGGGAAAAAATTTCGTGTTTTGATAAAATACTGTTTTCTGAAGGGAAAAAATACGGTGGAAGCAAAAACTTGGCTTGATAATGAGTTTCCGGACTCTGCCCCAGGGAAATCAACAATAATTGATTGGTATGCAAAATTCAAGCGTGGTGAAATGAGCACGGAGGACGGTGAACGCAGTGGACGCCCGAAAGAGGTGGTAACCCACGAAAACATCAAAAAAATCCACAAAATGATTTTGAATGTCCGTAAAATGAAGTTGATCGAGATAGCAGAGGCCTCAAAGATATCAAAGGAACGTGTTGGTCATATCATTCATCAATATTTGGATATGCGGAAGCTCTGTGCAAAATGGGTGCCGCGCGAGCTCACATTTGACAAAAAACAACAACGTGTTGATGATTCTGAGCGGTGTTTGCAGCTGTTAACTCGTAATACACCCGAGTTTTTTCGTCGATATGTGACAATGGATGAAACATGGCTCCATCACTACACTCCTGAGTCCAATCGACAGTCGGCTGAGTGGACAGCGACCGGTGAACCGTCTCCGAAGCGTGGAAAGACTCAAAAGTCCGCTGACAAAGTAATGGCCTCTGTTTTTTGGAATGCGCATGGAATAATTTTTATCGATTATCTTGAGAAGGGAAAAACCATCAACAGTGACTATTATATGGCGTTATTGGAGCGTTTGAAGGTCGAAATCGCGGCAAAACGGCCCCATATAAAGAAGAAAAGTGTTGTTCCACCAAGACAACGCACCGTGCCACAAGTGATTGAGAACGATGGTAAAAATTCATGAATTGGGCTTCGAATTGCTTCCCCACCCACCGTATTCTCCAGATCTGGCCCCAGCGACTTTTTCTTGTTCTCAGACCTCAAAAGGATGCTCGCAGGGGAAAAATTTGGCTGCATTGAAGAGGTGATCGCCGAAACTGAGGCCTATTTTGAGGCAAAATCGAAGGAGTACTACCAAAATGGTATCAAAAAATTGAAAGGTCGTTAAAATCGTTGTATCGCTTTTGAAGGGAACTATGTTGAATAATAAAAACGAATTTTGACAAAAAAAATATGTTTTCTTTGTTAGACCGGGGACTTATCAGCCAACCTGTTATGGGAGCTATATCTAACTCTGAACCGATTTCAATAATGTCGAACAGATAATGTTCAAAAAACAATAATATTTTTTCTGTAGCCAATATCAGAATGCAAAACAAACAGAAAAAAAAACGGTTACGAAGTTAAAAATAACAAAGGAAACAACAAATTTTTAAACCAAAGGGTACATTTTTCATTTTTATTCTTTATGCCTAGGAAAAATCAGCAATGATAAAACGATTAGTATGTCTGCTAACCATATAGATTGCAAAGGTGGCATTGGGGTTTTTCTTGAGGTAATGACGTACTTCATAAATTGCTCAAATGAACCAATGAGCCCCTTGAGTACAACGTATGAAAAACTTAAAATGGGAACGAATCATTGTTTGATTCTTTTCATTGCACCAAAAACTTAGTAATACCAATTTGATGCTCAGTTTTAATTAGAGATGTCATTCGGGATTAATTCCATCCCGAAATCCCGGCATCTTCGGGACAGGATTTATTCCGTATCCCGGGATTTTTCGGAATCCCGAAAAATAATCCAAATTTGTTAAATTTCTGGCTTTTTTTAATTTTTATTAATATTATAAATAATTTTTATTAATATAAATAAATTTCTAATAAATAATTTTATTATTATCGGCCCAAACTGGCTTATTGTATTGTCGTAATAAATTGAAATTGGTGTCTTCATTCACTATAAACAACCCTTAGACCAGGGGGCTAATCACGGCATTCGATATCGAGAACTTTTGATCGAAATCTAAATTTTTCGGATCACGGGAGTCGATATCGAGTTTTTTGATCGACAATTTTTTCGATTGGTAAATTGCAATCGTAAAACATTTTTCACTTGTTTTTTACATTGTTTTCGCCATATAGGAATAGTAAATATATTAGTTTTAGTTCGAATTGTTGCTAGTTTGTAGTAAATCTACATATAATGAACATATTTTGAATATTTAGGACTAATGCAACTCCAATAAAAGTTAAACAAAAATTTCGGTAGAATCCCATGATCCAAACTTTTAATCGTATCGACAATTTTTTCGATACGATTAGGAATTCGATATCGAATGCCGTGATTAGCCCCCAGTGTCGACTGTGGGAGATGTTTTTCATCTGCAACAAGATAAGATCGAGTATATCTGATGGACCTTTGGATGCCTTGATATTTTTATGATGTTACTTAAAACGATGAAGTATAAAAGAAAATCCATAAAATCATTGGACGGGAATTATCCCGATTTTTCGGGATCCCGAAAAAATAATTCCAATTTTATAAATTTGTGGCTTTTGTCATTATTTATTAATAAATTGGAGTCTTCATTCAATGTAAACGGTCCTTAGATTTCATACCCGACAAATTGAGTTAATAAACATTTATGGTAAGAAGTTATTATACATGAGGTATACTATAAAATGCAGAATGAGGTCATGTGAAATGGAATTCGTGCAACATAACAGGTTGGCTGATAAGTCCCCGGTCTAACAAAGAAAAACACATTTTTTGTCAAAATTCGTTTTTATTATTCAACATAGTTCCCTTCAAGAGCGATACAACGATTATAACGACCTTCCAATTTTTTGATACCATTTTGGTAGTACTCCTTCGGTTTTGCCTCAAAATAGGCCTCAGTTTCGGCGATCACCTCTTCATTGCAGCCAAATTTTTTCCCTGCGAGAATCCTTTTGAGGTCTGAGAACAAGAAAAAGTCGCTGGGGGCCAGACTGGAGAATACGGTGGGTGGGGAAGCAATTCGAAGCCCAATTCATGAATTTTTGCCATCGTTCTCAATGACTTGTGGCACGGTGCGTTGTCTTGGTGGAACAAGACTTTTTTCTTCTTCATATGGGGCCGTTTTGCCGCGATTTCGACCTTCAAACGCTCCAATAACGCCATATAATAGTCACTGTTGATGGTTTTTCCCTTCTCAAGATAATCGATAAAAATTATTCCATGCGCATTCCAAAAAACAGAGGCCATTACTTTGTCAGCGGACTTTTGAGTCTTTCCACGCTTCGGAGACGGTTCACCGGTCGCTGTCCACTCAGCCGACTGTCGATTGGACTCAGGAGTGTAGTGATGGAGCCATGTTTCATCCATTGTCACATATCGACGGAAAAACTCGGGTGTATTACGAGTTAACAGCTGCAAACACCGCTCAGAATCATCAACACGTTCTTGTTTTTGGTCAAATGTGAGCTCGCGCGGCACCCATTTGGCACAGAGCTTCCGCATATCCAAATATTGATGAATGATATGACCAACACGTTCCTTTGATATCTTTGAGGCCTCTGCTATCTCGATCAACTTCATTTTACGGTCATTCAAAATCATTTTGTGGATTTTTTTGATGTTTTCGTCGGTAACCACCTCTTTCGGGCGTCCACTGCGTTCACCGTCCTCCGTGCTCATTTCACCAAACTTGAATTTTGCATACCAATCAATTATTGTTGATTTCCCTGGGGCAGAGTCCGGAAACTCATTATCAAGCCAAGTTTTTGCTTCCACCGTATTTTTCCCCTTCAGAAAACAGTATTTTATCAAAACACAAAATTCTTTTTTTCCCATTTTTTTTCACAATAACAAAAGTTGCTTCACAAAAGACGCTCTATCTCACAAACTAATTGACTTACAGACGTCAAATTTTGACACGAATCATTTGAAGGTTCCCAGCAAAAACTCTCATTGCCCGGTAATCTTGTAGGTAAGCCTATTTAAAAATTAATAACCACTTATTAATTGGCATCGCTCAGGATTACATTTACATACGCATGTCCTAGGAGAAAAGTACTTCACCTCAGGCATACCTTCGGCCATGAAATAAGTAGTGTATAAAGAGCATATGATCGCCTAATATGTAATCACTTGTTCGTAGTTTGTAAAAGAACTACTTATTTTCTCTCATATCCAAATCTCGAAAATAATAAATACTTCTGTCACCGATTCTAATGGATCAATTATGTAAGATGGACACTACTTGAGTAAGAACTTAGAAAGTAAATTAAACTAAATTAAATTAACATTTTATACACCTACGTACATACAAGGATAGCACAAAAAAACAAGTAAGGAAAATCTAAAGTCGGGCGGGGCCGACTATACCCTGCACCACTTTGTAGATCTAAATTTTAGATACCATATCACATCCGTCAAATGTGTTGGGGAGCTATATATAAATGTTTGTCCCAAATACATACATTTAAATATCACTCGATCTGGACAGAATTCGATAGACTTCTGCAAAACCTATAGACTCAAAATTTAAGTCGGCTAATGCACTAGGGTGGAACACAATGTTAGTAAAAAAATATGGGAAACATTTAAATCTGAAGCAATTTTAAGGAAACTTCGCAAAAGTTTATTTATGATTTATCGCTCGATATATATGTATTAGAAGTTTAGGAAAATTAGAGTCATTTTTGACTAAGCAGTGGCGATTTTACAAGGAAAATGTTGGTATTTTGACCATTTTTGTCGAAATCAGAAAAACATCTATATGGGAGCTATATCTAAATCTGAACCGATGTCAACCAAATTTGACACGCATAGCTACAATGCTAATTCTACTCCCTGTGCAAAATTTCAACTAAATCGGAGTTAAAAATTGGCCTCTGTGGTCATATGAGTGTAAATCGGGCGAAAGCTATATTTGGGAGATATATCTAAATCTGAACCGATTTCAACCAAATTTAGCACGCATAGCTACAATGCTAATTCTACTCCCTGTGCAAAATTTGAACTAAATCGGAGCAAAAAATTGACCTCTGTGGTCATATGAGTGTAAATCGGGCTAAAGCTATATATGGGAGCTATATCTAAATCTGAACCGATTTCAACCAAATTTGGCACGCATAGCTACAATGCTAATTCTACTCCCTGTGCAAATTTTCAATTAAATCGGAGTAAAAGATTGGCCACTGTGGTCATATGAGTGTAAATCGGGCGAACGATATATATGGTAGCTATTCTAAATATGAACCGATTTCAATAAAATTTGGCACACTTGACTACACTACTAATTGTACTCCTAGTGCAAAATTTCAACCAAATTGGGGTAAAACTCTGGCTTCTGGGACCGTATTAGTCCATATCGGGCGAAAGATATATATATGGGAGCTATATCTAAATCTGAACCGATTTCAATAAAATTTGACACATTTGACTATAGTACTAATTGTTCTTCTTGTGCAAAATTTTAAGCAAATTAGGGTAAAACTCTGGCTTCTGGGCGAAATATATATATGGGAGCTATATCTAAACACATACTTGTGCCAAATTTGAAGTCGATTGGACTAAAACTGTGACCTAGACTTTGATTACAAAAATGTGTTCACGGACAGACGGACATGGTTATATCGACTCAGGAGCTTACCCTGAGCATTTTTGCCAAAGACACCATGTGTCTATCTCGTCTCCTTCTGGGTGTTGCAAACATATGCACTAACTTATAAAATCAACTTTTCATATGTATTTTGAGCTGCTGAATTCGAAAAATATTTTAAATTTTTTTATGGAAAAGTTTTTGAGACATCCCGTTATTTTTAAATTTTCGCTCTTTTTCACTAAATACAATATATCTCGAGTTAGAAATGTCCGATTATAACGTTGTTGGTACTTAAATTAAAGGTAATAAGATGGCGAATAATCCTGTGTAATTGGATCTGTCAAAAAAATCGTATTTTACAATGGACCTTTTCCGCCAGAAAAGTATAAGTCGAATGAACTATAAGGAAAAAACACTTTCTTTAAAAGTTTATTCACTCTTGGACAAGGCAAATAACGTTATGCGTCTTTTATGCTAAGCAAAACTTGCAAAAAAAACTTTGGCCTCACAATTTTTTTTTTCATTGTATGTTAAACCTTATGAAAATAATAAAAAGAATATAATGCATAATACCGTTTATAACGAATCCAGTAGGAGAGATGTAAATTTGGATGTGCATATAACTCAGAATGAATTGCAGCATTAAACGCAAATTAATTCCATTCTTAAACTGGGAAACTTACTAAAACAACTAATGAGTTAAATTCGTGATTACTACCTACATTCATTTAAATCACCATTATTATGAAATGCCTGGAAATTCTTCAGAATCAACGTTAGATTACATTTTTATACCCTCCACCAAGAGAGAAGTTCACCACTGTGGTATCACAATGGACTGAATAGTCTAAGTGAGCCTGATACATCGGGTTGCCACATAACCTAACCTAACCTATACCCTCCACCATAGGATGGGGGTATATTAACTTTGTCATTCCGTTTGTAACACATCGAAATATTGCTCTAAGACCCCACAAAGTATATATACTCTAGGTCGTGGTGAAATACTGAATCGATCTAAGCATGTCCGTCCGTCCGTCCGTCTGTTGAAGTCACGCTAACTTCCGAACGAAACAAGCTATCGACTTGAAACTTGGCACAAGTAGTTGTTATTGATGTAGGTCGGATGGTATGCAAATGGGCCATATCGGTTCACTTTTACGTATATTATGTTATTTATTTTAACTACCCAGGAAGTTCTTTTAATTCAATTTTTTATGTCTTGGGGTTTTCATACTTTTAAAGGGTAATTTTAAATTTTTTTGTTTCAATTAGGTTAAAAGCAGAGTAAGAATTCATAAAATGGTACAATTCATTTAAATTTTTGCGAAAAAAGTGCTAAATCCAATCTGAAAAAATTGTGAATTTTTGAAAATAATTGAGGTCAAACGTTTCCGGTAAGCGTTAGAATCCATTAAAATTTATAAAAATTATTTATTTGACAAAATATCACACAATTTTTTAATTTACATCCAAAACATTGAATTCGGATCACACCTAAAGATGTGATGCAAATTCAGTGCAACGGCTATTGAAATGGAGGACTTCCGTCCAATGACACGCCCATGTTAAATTCATCGTTTCTGCGTCAATTTTGTGCAACTTCCGGATCCAAAAAGAATATTTTCATTACTTTTTTGGCGGCGCTTTTTTTTTTTTGCTGAGAAGCGACTCCCATATTTCAATTCTGGCTCTATAATTATCGCACAAACGTTCATATCGGTTTGTAATTATTTCTTCCCTATATATACCGGGCGTATTTAATCGACCTTTCTTTTGTCTATTATATATCCGGTATGGACTAACTTACAATTTACAAGATGGTGTTAAGAAGTTTTAAGATGCCTTGCCATCGGTCGCAACCCAAGTAATTTAATTGTGGATGACCGTCTTTAGTAGAAGTTTCTACGCAATCCATGGTGGAGGGTACATAAGATTTGGCCTGGCCGAACTTACGGCCGTATATACTTGTTTTTTTTAAATTTTTTAAGTAACTGCACAATTCTGTTGATGTTTATAGTTAATTATGGCATAATTTATTCCATTTTATTAAGCCATTATCGGTCAACTGCATTACATTTTGAGAATAATCATTACACATTACTGAGAAGTATTTGTTATTGTCATTATAAGTTAGTCATTATAATTCATCGCAATGTAATGCAACGTGTAATGAGAGTTTTACTGCTGGTAATGTAAATTTTAATGAGTTGTGATTACCTAGTTTTTGCTGGGTTGGTACTATATAAAAATAATATGCATTTAATACAAGCGACGCCATCTATGTGTCAGACGGGGACTTATCAGCCAAAATGGTATTTTTGTGTGAGTGAAAATTCGTTTCAGCGCCACCTTTATGCGAAAAAATTAGTTATATACGAATATAAACTTTTTTGGGATATAATCCTCCATAGAAATTGGCATAAATTGGCCAAACGGGAAGAGATAGAAAAGCCAAAGTTTAACCGAAGATAAACTGAAACGATAGCTTTCGATTGGATTTCTTTTGCAGAAATCTTTCTAATCGCAGTAGCGTTGCATATACAAAACAGAGAGAAATGTGTCCATATGGAAAAAGTGGAGGCACTGCTCAATATATGGCCTGGCTCCTAGAGAGAAATGTGAGCACTGTGGCCAAATGGAAAAGGATAGGATTCCAGAAAAAGTGGAGGCACTGCTCAATATATGGCCTGGCTCCTAGAGAGAAATGTGAGCACTGTGGCCAAATGGAAAAGGATAGGATTCCAGAATTATATGCGAAAGATAAATCTTTTAGTGTTCTATCCGATGGTGTAAGCGGATATTGCAAAATGCTTTCATGTGGGTTGGAGGCGATTCACTAACTTCACGTACTAAATTTCAACCGTATCTGATGAAATCTGGTATTTCACGAGGGTGCGGAAACCAAATCTGTGGATCGGTTTATATAAGGACTATACCTAAAAGTGTTCCGATATCGCCTACTTCAATAACAACTAATTGTGCCAAGTTTCAAGTCGATACCGATAACGATAAGAGAAGTTGATTTATATAATTGGTTGAATTAAACAAATATCCAAGAAATCGTACTACATATGCAGAAATGTAATCTCTACGCCTTTTATATATACAAAGCGTGCAATTACCTTGATAATGCGCACAGCTTGGAAAAGTGTTGGAAGATAGTACCAGAAACAACTTCTAATATAGACCATATAATACATGAGACATCAATAGAGCATGAGGCAATTTAATTTTAACCGGAAGAGGCAAAAATAAATTGGTCCCATACATTCTGCGCAATGTCCCCTAAACTCTGATACGGAATCGGAAAAGAAATTACACCCAATCAACGATGCCTATCCATAATCTGAATCTCCTCCTGACCCAGGCAAATCCTTGGCGATGCAAACCAACCTCTAGATGACTTAAATACTATATCTCTACTTTTCAACTCAGTTAATAGAATCAATTCAAATTTCAATTGTCAAATTGTGTATATTTAAAGTGTTAAAATAAATGTCACTCATTTTGTTTACAATATTTTTGAATTTGATTAAAAAGTTAATTTTTTAATTAATTGCGTTTTCAACTTCACTCTACTTTTTAATTGGAAATATTTGTAATGTTATTTTCTATGCATGAAACCTCATCTTTTTCCATTTGGCCACAATGGTCACTTTTCTCTCGAGGAGCAGTACCTCCACTTTTTTCCAGGCCATATATTGAGACTACCAAACACATTTTGAAATATCCGTTTTTACCATCATGTAGAGCACTAAAAGGTCTATCTTTCACATATAAATCTGGAACCCCATCTTTTACTATTTGGTCACCATGGTCACATTTCTCTTTAGGAGCAGTGCCTCCACTTTTTTTCAGACCATATATTGAGTTGAGACTCCCAAACACATTTTGCAATATCCGTTTTTACCATCGGATAGAGCACTAAAAGATCTGTCTTCCACATATAAATCTGGAACCCCATATTTTTCCATTTGGCCACAGTGGACACATTTCTCTCTGTTTTGTATGTGTAAAATTACTGCGATTCGAAGATTTCTGGCAAAAAGTTTTTATTCCAATCGATAGCTATGGTTTCAGTTTATCGTCGGTTAAAATTTGGCTTTTCTGTCTATTCTCGTTTGGCTAATTTATGCCAATTTCCAAAAAATTGTATTCGTATATAACTCATTTTTCACATATAGGTGGCGCTGAAACGAAATTTCCTATACGGTTTCATTTTCCCTTACATTTGAGGGGCTCATATTTACATGATTTGATATCGGATTTATTCACTCAATTGCTTATAACTTTGTCATTTTTCGGCCGATTTTCCTCTTGCTGATCTTATTTCTTACGTTAAAGTATCATCTTTACGAACATGAAGATAAATCAGACGTTCTTTCAGTGGTGTATATTTTTTCCGCGGCACAGAGTCACTGTGAAACATATATTTTTGTTTTTTGAAAAGCGCCATATTTTCATCGATATATTTTGAAACACTTAACTTATCACAGATCCACTTTGTTTGTCATCTCAATACCTTGCATTTAAGTATCAACAACGTTATAATCGGACATCTCTAGCTCGAGATATGATTTATCAACACACAATTTTTTTTCAATCACGAAAATCGCGGTTTCAATCGTTTTTTTTAATTGAAATGTCTTCAATCACGAAAATGATATCAATCAGCCATTTTGATTGAAAACCAACACGATTTTCAATTAAAAATTTAATTGACTTTTGTCACGGAATGAATTGTGTGATTGAATCAATTAAAAGCGTGATTGATTTTTAACATAAAATTCAATCACAGTTTTAATTGGATCAATTAAAATTTTAATTAATTTCGCGACAAAAATCAATCAACTATTTGATTCATTCAATTAAATAATTAATTGAAATTGGCTATAAATTTCAATCAAAAAATAATATATTGCGCCCCCAAAATCGTATTTAGTTTTATTTGAAATAAAAGAAAATATGTGTTTCTTATAAAACATATTTAATATTTTATTATTTTTTGAATTATGCAATAGACAAATAAATTTGGTTCTTGTCATTTGTGTTTTGTTCTAACATAACTTACACATACAATTACTATCAATAACAACTATAGGGTGAAAAAATAAACTATATAAATCATTATCTTCCTTATCATAATATCCATGTCAGCATGTTCCTTCTAATATGTAGATGCGCCTAGATTTCCAATAAATCAGCAGCCTGTAATCTAAACTAGTTTTTCCGAAAGTAAACAGAATAACGGCCATTTTCATGTAGCTCCGTTATGCTTTAACTGCCAGTTAACAGAAAGTAAATTGCAAATATCTTCTCCTCGGTTAACTTTAACTGAAAATTTTTCGTCAGTTAATTTCCTAACTGGCCTATGGAATATAAAGGCAAGATGACAGCTTCGTCCATAATACGGTTTAGAAGTTGGTTAGTTAACGGAACACTAACGGAGCTTTATGAAAATAAATGGGGGTAATTCGAATTTAATTTTATTCAATTAAAAGTTAATTTTGTTAAACATTACCTGCATCGAATATCAAGTTCAATTCTTAGTTCCAGGTTGAAGATTTATAATCTACTTTTGCAGTTGTACTCGTTTAGCATAAAAAGGTGTATTAAGGTAATTTTAGTAATTTAATTTTAGTAACAATTCATTTCCAAAATTTCCACACATTGAAATCGTCTATTAAAATTTGAACCAATCAAAGACAAAAATAATGGGAACGCAATGTAATATTTGGTATTATATTGATGATACTTTGCAAATTCTGGAAATAGAAAAAAATATAAATGGAAAATACATATTTTTATTATTTTAGGATATTTTTCATATTTTTAAATCCAAAAGAAAGAACTTTTTTACCATTACATAATTCAGCTTATTAGTTTATATATCTGATATACTGCTCTCTACTTGGGTTCAAACTGCAAAAGGCAGCAACTTCGCAACTTCAAGGGGAATCTTCCAACAAACCCATACCGCTCTTGGTTTTAAGAAAACTAGGAGTAAAAAAAAATTATAATTTTTAAAGATCAATACGGTACCCACCTTTTGATTGCAAACATATTCTTATATTCTTATATATTTGATAAAATGATGGAGTTGATGGGATTGATTGGTCAATTTCACGAAATAAAATTGGTCACTAAAAGAAATTAATAAAAAATATATTATTTTAGTCCGTTTAATGTAAACAGGCTTCAATGGAAAACGGTATTTCACATTTCACAATTTCTTACCTTCAATAAACGTAGATTGTTTTCCATTTTTACAATACCACAAAATACAAACACAGGTAATTTCAAATGCGTTCTCTCATATATTTTTTCAAACCTTTACCACGTAGCCATTTGTTATTGGACACTTTATTTATTTCAACCTTTTGCTATGATTTGTCGTTGCGTTCAAAATATTTATGCACACATTTTGAATGTCGCCAATCGCCAATTTTCAATTTACGCGAAAAGCAAAAATCCAACCGTTCGTTACGAGTTACTTCCACAGACTGATCTCTCCATCATACATTGTTGAATAAATACCCATTCTCTTGTTCTCTTATCGCTCTTTCCACTGCTCAAAATTATTCAATTTCAATCACAAAGGTGATTGGATCAATCACATGTGTAATTGGAAACGGAAACATTTTCAATTACGTTTGTAATTGAAAATTATTTCCGAATTGATTAACAAATTTATTGAATCAATTAATATTTTAATTGGAAACGTAACAAATATCAATAATTTTTTTAATTGGTTTTTATTCGGATTTGATTAAATAATTAATTGAATCAACTAACATATTAATTGAATCCGTTTCCAAATTCAATTATGTTAAGTGTTTAATTGAAAAAATTTTGGTGATAATTTTTTGTGTGTAGTGAAAAATGACGAAAAATTAAAAATTACGGTATATCTCAAAAGCAGCTCCACAAAAAAATTTTAACCTTCTTGTTCGAATTCAGCAGATAAAAACACATTAAAAAAGTCACCTCTCAGGAAGTGTACATTTTCAGTGTAAACTAGTGTAATAGTTGTTAAGCTGTGTTATTAGTATTTTTCTGGATCTTATACCTAAATTGGGACGTTTTCGTCCTGAAAAATCCTCAATTTAATTTTAAATTACTTACAAAAACCACCAATAAAGTGTTGACAAATTGTTATGAAAAAATAAAGTAAGAGGATCTACTGTAGAAAATCAGTAATAATATAAAAATTCCAAAAAAATATATGTATGTCATACCAGCTTGCGGACCAGCGTTGCCAGAATTGTTTCACCAAAAACCGCTAGATTTGCCCAAAAAAAATAGCTAAAAAATGCTAAAAAAAAATAGCTAGAAAAAAAGCTAAATTTTTTGGTATCAAAAGTCAAATTTTTGATTGAAATTTAACAAACTTAAAGGCTTTATTTCACTTACAATGGATATTATTTTCATTTTAATTCCACTTCTGTGAGACTGTAACAATATCTAAGGCATATTAGCTCTGTTTGCGTATTCGATACATTTTGATTACTATCACAAATTTTTTACTGGAAGTCCTTCGTTTTGTGGGAGCTACCTTCCCAACACCTCTATTTTATTTACTTGTTATTTTAAAATATTAAATGATCTAAGCATGCTTTGGATTTGGTAAAAAAATGATTTGTAATTTTTTTAAATAAAATTTTAGTTTGGATTTGAAATTGTGAAAAATTCGAAATACATTACTTTTATTTAAATTGTAGAAAATACCTATAGTTTACATTTCCCAGTAAGAACATTTTCCTTTTCTTCATGAGCTATCAAAGTGCTTTAAAAACGTGCTAACGCCAACTTAAATTTCCAAATTCAGACTCGACTTCAAGTAGAAATTATTGTATATATACGTTTTTAAAATAAAGTGTTGAAAAACATCTTCTATTTTTGAACGCTATTTTGGTTTGTGGTTAAGATGCAAAAACTCCTCACATTTAAAGACTATTTCATTAATTCTTCCTTCTTTCATGAAAACATACCCATTTTAAGTTGAATCACTTAATTATAACGACAAAACGACTTTATCGTCTTTTGGACAAGGAAAACAGTTTATATAAAAGAAATTCACAAATGCTATTACAACCAAAATTCGCGTTCGTATTTTAAGGAGACGACAATATTTTTTCAGTGCACAAAGCTATTCACATCTACTATTTTAATTTAGTAATATCGTAATAACTTTAGAATATTATAATAACATAAAAAGGATAAACTAGTCAAATGATAATATTCCCAATAATTTACTGACAGTTTATCTAACAAATTTGTAATAGTAGATTTAAAGTTTACGATAACTTTTATGTATAAAGGGTGATTTGTTAAGAGCTTGATAACTTTTTTAAAAAAAAAACGCATAAAATTTGCAAAATCTCATCGGTTCTTTATTTGAAACGTTAGATTGGTCCATGACATTTACTTTTTGAAGATAATTTCATTTAAATGTTGACCGCGGCTGCGTCTTAGGTGGTCCATTCGGAAAGTCCAATTTTGGGCAACTTTTTCGAGCATTTCGGCCGGAATAGCCCGAATTTCTTCGGAAATGTTGTCTTCCAAAGCTGGAATAGTTGCTGGCTTATTTCTGTAGACTTTAGACTTGACGTAGCCCCACAAAAAATAGTCTAAAGGCGTCAAATCGCATGATCTTGGTGGCCAACTTACCGGTCCATTTCTTGAGATGAATTGTTCTCCGAAGTTTTCCCTCAAAATGGCCATAGAATCGCGAGCTGTGTGGCATGTAGCGCCATCTTGTTGAAACCACATGTCAACCAAGTTCAGTTCTTCCATTTTTGGCAACAAAAAGTTTGTTAGCATCGAACGATAGCGATCGCCATTCACCGTAACGTTGCGTCCAACAGCATCTTTGAAAAAATACGGTCCAATGATTCCACCAGCGTACAAACCACACCAAACAGTGCATTTTTCGGGATGCATGGGCAGTTCTTGAACGGCTTCTGGTTGCTCTTCACTCCAAATGCGGCAATTTTGCTTATTTACGTAGCCATTCAACCAGAAATGAACCGAACCCTGATTTTGGTAATAAAATTCAATGATGAAATGAACCGAACACTGATTTTGGTAATAAAATTCAATGATTTGCAAGCGTTGCTCGTTAGTAAGTCTATTCATGATGAAATGTCAAAGCATACTGAGCATCTTTCTCTTTGACACCATGTCTGAAATCCCACGTGATCTGTCAAATACTAATGCATGAAAATCCTAACCTCAAAAGAATCACCCTTTATAATGAAAAAACTTTACAACAAGGTGTATTTGCTACAAAAATGCTCGCATAATGGCTGGACTCATTATTAATGTTTCAACTGAGCTTTGAAATATGTGGAAACCCTTATACTTGCAGCAAAGCTTAGATAAAAACGCCGATTTATCCATATTTCAATAGAAACATGTCGAAAATAAAAAAAGCCAAAAATAGCTAAAAAGGTCATGAAAAAAAGCCAGAAAAAAAGGTAAAAGCTAAATGCATTTTTCCCCGCTAAACGTCTTCAAAAAAAGCCAAATCTAGCGGGAAAAAAGCTAAATTGGCAACGCTGTTGCGGACTGATATAAGATCAAGATTTCGAGAAATAAAACCAAGAGGGATGTGATCAGAGAATGAAGCCGACCCATTTTTGCCGGCGGCGGCTGACACTTATTTTTTGCCTCCGGCGGCGGCGGCTTGATGGCTAAGCCGATATAAATTCGTCTATTCGGCGGCGGACAATTATCCATTATAAAATCGATTTGAAATAATCCGAATGGTAATGAGATTAGTTGTACAACCAAACTTACAATCAAATTTTCATTTCATTTACATTTTCTGAGCTAAATGGTTGCAAAGCTAAAGGGTGATTCTTTTGAGGTTAGGATTTTCATGCATTAGTATTCGACAGATCACGTGGGATTTCAGACATGGTGTCAAAGAGAAAGATGCTCAGTATGCTTTGACATTTCATCATGAATAGACTTACTAACGAGCCACAACGTCGAATTTTCAGTGAATGGGCCCTAGAAAAGTTGGCAGAAAATCCGCTTTTTTATCGACAAATTTTGTTCAGCGATGAGGCTCATTTCTGGTTGAATGGCTACGTAAATAAGCAAAATTGCCGCATTTGGAGTGAAGAGCAACCAGAAGCCGTTCAAGAACTGCCCATGCATCCCGAAAAATGCACTGTTTGGTGTGGTTTGTACGCTGGTGGAATCATTGGACCGTATTTTTTCAAAGATGCTGTTGGACGCAACGTTACGGTGAATGGCGATCGCTATCGTTCGATGCTAACAAACTTTTTGTTGCCAAAAATGGAAGAACTGAACTTGGTTGACATGTGGTTTCAACAAGATGGCGCTACATGCCACACAGCTCGCGATTCTATGGCCATTTTGAGGGAAAACTTCGGAGAACAATTCATCTCAAGAAATGGACCGGTAAGTTGGCCACCAAGATCATGCGATTTGACGCCTTTAGACTATTTTTTGTGGGGCTACGTCAAGTCTAAAGTCTACAGAAATAAGCCAGCAACTATTCCAGCTTTGGAAGACAACATTTCCGAAGAAATTCGGGCTATTCCGGCCGAAATGCTCGAAAAAGTTGCCCAAAATTGGACTTTCCGAATGGACCACCTAAGACGCAGCCGCGGTCAACATTTAAATGAAATTATCTTCAAAAAGTAAATGTCATGGACCAATCTAACGTTTCAAATAAAGAACCGATGAGATTTTGCAAATTTTATGCGTTTTTTTTAAAAAAAAAGTTATCAAGCTCTTAACAAATCACCCTTTATTATAGAAACATGATACTGATGGTTTTTGGGTTGAAAGTTAAACATTTTAACAAAAAATACAACAATTATTAATAAATTTTTCTGATTTAAATCAATATTTTTGATTACTTGGCGGCTAATTATGAGTCGAGATGAGTCGATATATTTGGCGGCGGCTTCGGCTGGAAGAAACTGGTTGGCGGCGGCTAAAATCGGCGGCTTCATTCTCTGGATGTGATCTCTAAATGCTCGAGAAATGAAAATGGGAGTTCGATTACCATGTATTCATTTATCAATGAACGTTTACTTCTAATTACTCAGATAATAAAATTGGGTGGTAGATCAATGTGAATGTGAACCATCTTCATCATTTCATTGGTTTGGATACATTGTCCAAATCTATGAGGAACACTGAGGAAGAGACAAAATTTAGGCTCGAGTCCTCACGAAACTATCTTCCGTTTCTACATGAATTTGGTATCAACATTTTGTTCACTATTTGGAGATTTATGATGTTTCGTTGTTTAGAGTACTGCGTATAAATAAAATCGAGTTCACTTTAACCAGGTGCCCACTATAGCGGGCGCTCACTATATTCAGAAACTACTGTATATTGATTCTAATATCTCAGTTTTCCTGATTAAGAGCGAATTAATTTCGCAAAAGATATGTTATTTTGGTGTTGCGCTACTTTTTACCTCATTGTATGTTCACCCAAATTATAGTGTCATTCCAAAGTTATTGTTAATTTATAAGGCGGTGTGCGTCTAGAGTGAACTGAGAGTGAGTCGGCTAGCTGGGAAAACGGAAAGATAATACATGTAATGTAACCCTTTATTATAGATAGGACACAAATAGCCGTGGTCTGTCGTGGGAGGTTTCTTTTCCGGATGGTACGTTCACAATAATTTGACTCACCTACCAAACGTATAACAATTATTATTTCCGACTATTTTTTTGAGTATTAATACATCTTATAAACCAATCAAATTTTCATAAGAAAGGGACGTAAGATGCCGAAAATTGCGAAATGTGTACTACATTGGACGAAATTTGATTTTAATTCGGATTCAACTACAACAAAAATTGCACACTTTGTTTTATTTTTTATCTAAGAAAATATACATTTCCTAAGAATGTTGATGGTACAGAACATCGCCCATATCTATATTGCCTTATCTTTCAAAGGCATTTGAAAGAATTATACACATTCAGACCTCTGAGCACATACAAAACCATAACTAAATATATAGCAAACAATCGGGCTTCAGGCCAAAACACAGTTTCGCCACAGCGTTGGTTGATGTTGCGGATGATATCTGTTGTTCAATAGATGATGGACTTGTCAGCTGTCTCACGTTATTGGACCACTCTAAAGCGTTCGACTGTGTGAGCCACGAGATACTGTGTACGAAACTGAAATACTTCTTTAATTTTTCAACAGCTGCTATCTCACTAATTTCATCCTATTTGCGGCAACGAACACAGGCTGTGGAAATTAATGGTACAATATCCAGACCTTTAACTGTTACTAATGGTGTACCCCAAGGATCGATATTGGGCCCTCTCCTTTTTTGCCTTTATATAAATGATCTTCCGAGCTGTCTAAAGTTTTCAAAAATTCATATATATGCTGATGATGTGCAAATCTACTTGAGTTGTAAAAAATCTGAGTTAACAGATGGAATCGACAAATTAAATTTGGATCTACTGAACATACATGAATGGGCTACAGAAAACAGTCTACATATTAATCCAAATAAATCAAAACTATTAATCATGAGCAATCGTACACACGTCGTTTCGTCTGATCTACCTGTTAAAGTTGGTAATGAAACCATAAGTCAAAGAATCTGGGAATCATTTTTAATTCCTCATTAACTTGGGAAGATCATGTTTGCACCACTGCTGGGAAAATTTTTGGTATGCTCCGTACTCTTTATCAAACACAATATTTCACACCAATGCACATCCGCATACTGCTTGCAAAAACGTATTTAATGCCAATAATCCTTTATGGCAGTGAACTGTTTGGCAGTGCTGATGCTTTTAGTAAACGTCGCCTTGAAACAGCATACAATGCAATCGTTAGATATGTGTACGGCATTAGCGTAGCTAGACAATTTTCCTAGGGGGGGGCTATAGCCCCCCTAGCTAAAACTTTATAGACTGAACTTATAGGTTCAACTAAAGTTTTATTTCATAAAATTGAATAAAAAATAGACATCAAAATAACTCGACAATAAAAGTATCCTACGGGACATTGGTGCAAATTGCCACTGACGGACCTATCACAGAACTGGTACCTGTGCTCCAGTTAGTTGCAATTTTCACATTTAGTGAAATAAAATTATGAGAATAACCTTTTGTTCGACATATTTCAAAAGTTTTTTTTTCATTTCGGGTTCGATTAGGAGCCCAAATTGAAAGAGATTTCTAAGAGTTTGTCCGAGACTGGTTCCTGAGGACCTGTTTATGGTCCTGCTAAATTGTCCCAGGACGTGTCCTTTGGGATGAGTCCAAGACGCGTCCTAAAATGTAAGTTTACTCCGTCAATGACAAACCCATATTAAAGTGGGAGTTGTTCTAAAGGCACAACATTAAAAACACTTCCAAAAATGTCTTCACAAAGAAGTTAACTATTTTAACTACACAGTAAGTTTTTGACTTCATTTTTTTATATTTTAATGCGTAATTTTTTGTTTTCTTTTTTCAATAGTTTAAAAAAAGAGTAAGAATAAATAAAATGGAACAAATTCTTCAAATTTTGCCACAAAAATGCTAAATCCATTATAGAAAAATCGATAATATTTGAAAAAAAAAAACGTTTCAAACAAGCGTTAGAATGCATTAAAAATCATAAAAAAAGTATAAAAATTATTTATTTGGGAAAATATCACAAAATTTTTAATTCACATTCAAAACACTGAATTTGGATCACACCTTAAGAAGTGATGCAAATTCATTGCAACGGTTGTTGAAACGGTGGACATTCGTTCTATGACAAGTTCATATTACATACATCGCTTCTCCGCCAATTTTGTACCACTTCCAGACCCAAAAAGAACGTTTTCACTTCTTTTTTTGGCGACGCTTTTTTGCAGCATTATTAAGATATTCATTTATGAAAAATAGTTTTATTACACTAGCCAACAGTCGTTTTGTGAATTGGTTCTAGCATACTTTTTCCCATTGATTTTGACCTACTAAACACGAAAATGAGTTTTAAAAAATTTTCTGTCGATTGGTTTTCGAGATACAAATTTTTGAACTTTTTTTTAATTTTTGGAGGTACACTTACAATTTTGAGCATATCCTTCGTCTTCTTTGACCTATTTGATCCTACTTCTAGTCAAATTAAAGAAAATTGAGCCGTCTACAACTCATTCTCAGAAAATTTTCAAATCGGGTTAGTAGTTTGGATGTTGGCGGCTTAAAAAGGTTAAAAAACGGCGTTTTTTTAGTAAAAATGTGGCAGAAAAAACCATATAAAAATTCATATAAAATTTAAAACACGATGCTAATAGCAATTTTTTTACGTATAGCTGAGATTTTTACAAAGAAAATAAGCCCTTACTTAACAAAATCTAGCAACAAATAGCGGACTTATATTTTTTTGGTAAAATACCGAAAAGACCAAATCAACGCATCAACGCTGTTTTCCACATGGCATAAAATGTACAGTTATATCTTTGTTTTTACTCATTTTTTTTTGGCGTTGATTTGGTCTTTTCGGTCTTTTATCAAAAAAATTATATTTCGCTATTTGTTGTTAGATTTTGTTAAGGGCTTATTTTCTTTGTAAAAATTTCAGCTATACGTAAAAAACCAAAATTGCTGTTAGCATCGTGTTTTATATTTTATATGAATTTTTATATGGTTTTTTCTGCCACATTTTTAATAAAAAACGCCGTATTTTAACCTTTTTAAGCCGATTTGAACCTACTTACCCGATTTGAAAATTTTCTGAGAATGAGTTGTAGACGGCTCAATTTTCTTTAATTTGAGTAGAAGTAGGATCAAATAGGTCAAAGAAGACGAAAGATATGCTCAAAATTGTAAGTGTACCTCCAAAAATTAAAAAAAAAGTTCAAAAATTTGTATCTCGAAAACCAATCGACAGAAAATTTTTTAAAACTCATTTTCGTGTTTAGTAGGTCAAAATCAATGGGAAAAAGTATGCTAGAAACATATAACAGAGAAAATTTTGTTATTTGTGACCTAGTGTTATCAATTACTATTTTTTATTCAACTAGATCATAAGTTCAACCACAGCTTTATTTCATAAATATCAGACTTCTACCACAACCCAAGTAATTCGATTGTGCATGAAAGTCTTTAGCGGAATTTTGTGCGTTGTACAAGTATATACTTGTTTAATTTTTATAAAAATGTAAAATCGTAAATAGGTTTTCAAATTCTGGGGGGGGGGGGGCTAAAATTTTTCTGGGGGGTCTAAGCCCCCTCCCCAGAGGCCTTCCTACGCTTATGGTGTACGGTATCAAACGCTTTGATTGTTGTGCTGCTTACACTAAATGTCTTTATGGTGTAGAATTTGCGCAACTATTAAACATCAGAATGTTAATTTTGCTGCAAAAGATTATCTATACCAAAGAACCAAAATATCTTTATGATAAATTACGCTTTGGGAGATCCACCAGAAGAATTTTAATTAGTCCACAACAACATCAGCTACTAGTATCTGAATGGCACTTCTTATTCAACGCCGTTCGCCTATGGAACTCTTTACCTGCATCGATCCAATTTATTGGCAATGCTAATACATTCAAGAATGCCTTATATGGACATTTTTCTGCCTAACACTAATACTAACCTATACACACTATTTTCATTATACTATCTGTCGCTTTTGCTGCATGTTTGTTTCATTTTTTTTGTTTTTCATGATTATGATAAAATTAAATATTTCTATATTTGCTGTGATTTGTAATTATAATTGTTGATTTGTAATTGTAACTTTAAATGATTCGAAATTGTAAATCGTACCAACATTAATCACATACTGTAATTTAAAAGATTTTGTATATCTTGTAGAATGCGAGTGAATAAAGTAAATAAATAATAAATAAATAATACATTCTAAAACAGATAAAAAATTCGTGATAATAAAGGATTTATACGAAACATAAATGACATCACATGTTTTACAATCTTTATAGACGAGCAAATAATGTGCATTGCTTGCAGCTTAATTCCAAATAATGACGTATAATTCGAAATGATTATATACACAAGAGATGCATGTGAAACAAAAGCAATCAATAGAAACAAATATGTATGGATTCTAAATATGCGGATAAGTTTTTAGTTTCCTGACAAATATCTTTTATAAAATAATATTGAAGATGATTTGCGAAATAATGATTATCATTAGTATATTTGCATATATATTATTAAAAACATCGTATTCTGAAAAGTGATATATTACTAAATTAATTGAGATAAATGTACTGAGAGCCCTTACAATAAATATTTATCAAAAAATCTATTTTGTTTATTTTTATATGTAGTATTATATGATACAAAATAAAGAAGAAAAAACAGGTCGAATATTTTTATTAAATATACTCACATAGTAATCATGGATGAGGTTATTTAAAGCTTCACTGAAAGCCTGTAGAACTTGACTGCAATTGGAGAAAGTTGCTTTTTGTATGAATTGTTGGATGCAGGTGTAATGTGATGCCAGTGGTAAAATTTCCTGAGCAATATCCCTCAAAGACGTATGGATTTGATCGGATATTTTGAATTTCATTGATAGTGACTGAGATCCCTCACGATATGAATCCATTTCCGGCGTTATATAGGACCCCCGCATACCGGTCAAGCAATAGATTAGATCATACAACAACAAATTTTCTTGACTGGCTATGGGAATTGCAGCAATATTGTTTTGTTGAAACTGCATATTGTCGATGTTATGAAACTCCCATAATGAGCCTGAACGTAAATTGCTCTTTGAGGGCGGAAATAGTGTGGGGCCAAACGTAGGCAAATTTGTTGTTAAAGCTGGTGCACATAACAGCCCGGTACTTATGGCGGAATTGTTATTTTGAGCTGCTCGACTTAAACCACCAGTCGCAGCTTGCACTACTCTTTCCTTGATCTGTAAAACAAATTAGGTGAGAAATTCGAGAATATAATGCTTTTGAAAGGTTATGTTACGAATTCGTTTGTGAACAATACCTCAGAAACTCGATCCGGTGTGCTACCATCAAACATTGTTTTCGTTACCGCAGTTGTGGAATCTCGCCTGCGTGTGACATGCATAATGTTGGTATCTGAATAAAAATTCAGGAACTTCATTAAACAGTAGAAAGGGTCTTTCCTGTAATATATGGAAACAACCAAAGAATAAGGTTTCAACGAAACTTTCATTTTCCATATGATCATACTTTTCCAACGATTTAGCAGCTTCTAACAAATTTTCTGTCTGATTAGGTTGATGTTTTGATATAACTTCCAATATTTTGAGCAACTTTCGATTGTTACGCTTTTCCTTTGTAATGCGAAACTCTCTTAGCACATCATCTGCACTGAACGTAGCGCTGTTGAAAAACAATTCCAAAACAAGAGATGAATTTTATTTTTAGACTTTTGAACCGTCGTAATTTTAACGCGGGGTTTTTAATCCAAATCTACCACACCTAAACCTAATCAATTCTAATTGCAAATTTTAGGAGTGCCATATGTTCCTTATATCAGAACCAACAACTTACTTCGAATGATGTATTAACTTCTTAAGCGTTTCCCTCATCGGGTCCTTTGTTGTTGTCCCGTCATTCATTTTTCCAGGCTGTATATTTTGTTTGTTTTTAACAGTTTAAAAATTTTTCCAAAAGCAACAACAAAATTTGCACAAATGTTTATGTTCACCAGAGTTGCCGATGTCTCTATTCTATAAAATATGTACGAAGCGTCTAAACAGGTCCATATCTACGCAACGCATGTATGCGCCTTGCAGATTATAAGTTTATCCGGAGGACAGTGGTCGTGTCGAATATATCCCATATATTGGCCACATTATAAGTTAAGTCCGAAGGAATAATCGATACTGCTGTATGTTTATGGGATCGATAACAAATTCACCGATTATTTAGTCACCAACGAATTGTCGTATCGATTGGACACACTTTAAGATTGTTTAGAAACACAGACATTCCGTCCGGAATAACTGATATTCTGTAAAGCGCATAACACAGTAGTGGGATTCTGTATTCAATTGTAATTGCGATTGATTATCGGGAAGAAATACAGAATGCCACTAAAGAGCACACATACCAAAAGCGTCAAAAAAGTTTTTATATACTTTAGTTTATAACATCTACACAAATTTATTTATATACAATTTTATTTTTATTTATTGACTTTCTAATTTTACACACAACAAGATATCAATAATCTTATAATTTCAGTATGTGAGTCATATGCTAGTTAACTAGATGATGGTAAACAACGATAGTAATAGTAATAAATAATTAATTAAAACAAAATATGTTATGTGCGTCTATAGCGGCGTTTGACATGGCCGTCCGGCTGACTACGGCGATCTCAGTGGGTGTGGGACTCAACCCGCCTATATCAAACCCAGAGCACTAACATTGAAAGAGTTTGAACTCACACAAATACAAAACGCGACTTACGACGATCCTAAATGGGAAAACATCGATCCAGAGGTCTTGGTGTTATAACCTCACACTTGCCCACCCAACCATGACCCAAAACACTCCATTTTTCCTCAATTTCATATTTCTTTGGGCCCCTTATTACCACACACACAATTGTATTCACACAATTACCTCATACCTCTGCCCCCACAATGACAACAATTACCAACACAACATTTTCTTTAAAAACAAATCAAGCCATAAATAATTTTATTGTAAAAATATTAAAAACTAACAAAAAAAATATTTGTATTAATTATCCTTAGTCTAATATATTTTTGTATTATTTTTTTTAATTTATCTCTATTAAAAGTAAAAAAAAAGAGTTTAAAAATAAAACAAAATCGAAAATCACGAAGAAAAATATCGTATATGAAGACTGAATGGCTCAATTTGAGGATGAACCGGACTCAGACCCTTGTTTTGACGCGCTTACTTTGGCGCGAATAAAATGTTTTACCTATCTGATAAAAGAGCTCTCTTAAAAGACAATTCCCGCTCTCAAGATTATAGCAGGGCAAATACTCTAATTTCGCAAGGACCCAAACCTATCACCCTGTGCCTGATTTATAACAAAAACTAGGATATTTTTCCTCTTACAATAACGAGAAACTAACAAGTATTTCACAAAAAAAAATGTAGATTACTAAACCTAAATTATCTACTAAAATTATAGCTAATATATTTTTATAATGATTATTTTTCCTCTTTTCTTATATTTAAATTGGTTTTGAATCGAGAATAATATTTCCTTTTTACTCAATTTCAGGAATAGGATCTTATGCAGACGTTATTTTCTTTATGGCGCATGGACAGACAGACACAAACAACTGGTGAGACACAAAGTTACCTGGTGTTTTTCTCTTATTGACAGATTTTTTTTTTCTCTTATCTTCTTGCAGGATTATATTGAACAAATAGTATTGAAGTCTTCAACCATCGCATCCATATATGGCACTAAGTTGTCCAACCAAGCAGCAATCCGCAAATTCAGCGTTCTGACTTCCCCAATGAAACTTGGCTTTATGTTTGGGATATATATGTGGACGAAAACTGTTCTCCAGATTTCACAAAACTGGCTTCAACATAAGTCACCCCCAGTAACCCGAAAACCAGGAAAAATGAAGAAAAATCCCGAAGAAAAATGAAAACACTGGCCCTCCCAGTTGTCCACGGAGGCCAGTGCAGATTCCGTCGATCACCAGATTTTTCTAGTATTACTGTATAAAAAATTACACACAATCACAACCATTGACTAATGTTAGAAAAACACTAATTACTTACATCACTGTGTAATTAAACACTAAGCACAATTAATTCAATTAAACCACAATTGTTAATATTACTTCCACTTTTTTATACTAATATTGGATTATACAAATAAACACAATGATTTGAAAGTTCACCAATAACGTCTTGTTTGTTAATGTCAGCTGGGCTACCCTTGTCGTTTATACCCTGCCAACATTTTTTGAATTTGGGGGCGCTTCTGAGAATCCCCAGTACGTTGAAAACAATCATATACGATATCAAAAACTCGTCGGAAAAGCGCCGTCACTATTGAGAAGTTGTACCACGCCAAGTTACTACAAAAAGGTTTCGCATGAGTGCAATTATTAGGTGCCTTTATAGATCAATTTAGAACGACGCCAATAAGAGACCCTCCAAACAATCAGAAAAAGCACATTTTAAGATAGTGGTAAAAGAATCATTGTGGTCGAGTAAAACACGTTTGTTTAGATATTTAATAATTTGATTAATTATTTACAAATTCTTAAAAATATAACATTTATACCACTATCACATCACATTTAACATAATTTTTTGCATTAATGATGAGGTAGAGTTACAAGTAGCGAGTTACATGTTGCAGCGTCTATCAGCCAGTATTTTCATTCGATGGAGGCAGCGTGTCTGTAAAATATTTGAAAAACAATCACTTTATTCCATTTGGAAAATCAAAAATTGTTCACCAATATACCTTTCACAATTTTAAGCGTAAAATCTATGTTTTCAGAACTTTATTTTCGTTTTTATTTAAATAAAATATAACAAGCTGGTTGCGCTTGGCGTTTCACAAAAAATAAAATGGCTTTTGTAAAAGTAGTGATGGCAAAATACATGTATGAAGTACATTTTGTACTTTATGATATGCTGCCCCCCATCACAGTAGGATGGTTGTAGTGACATTTACGAGTCTGTGGTAGCGATGAAGATGAAATGGAACTTTGAAATGCTGGCAGGGTATACCCCCGCTTTCAACCCCGCCAACTTTCCAATGTCCCCCATTTTTTTGTCCATTCCTCTTTGACACATTCCTTCGTTTTGTTTTTCTGTCAATTTAATCGTGAATGATAATAAGGAATACTACCCTGCAATTCAAATTAACGGCTGTTGACTTCCACTTTAACTAACATGAATAGAGAATCTAACTCATGCCTAGTGTAGTTCAACATACCGTGGCACAGAATCAGGACATAGTCCATGTGAAAATCTACCCCTCCGCATGAAACTGTCCATAGTAGCACTTTCAGACAGTCATAGACACAAATACTAGCTGGATCTCAAACACTACCACCCACCTCTGAATATTGCTTGAATCCAAACATATTACACCAAATACGCAACAAGTACGCCATAGCCATACGCTCCCATTTAGAGCCCTACCGGCTACATGAATTGCCACTGCAGCCAACCTCTACTTCTTCATTTCTTCCACACCATTTCACAGCCACACAGCCCCAAATCAACAGGAAAAATATTTTCTTCTCTTGAATGAGAAGAAAAACTATTTTTCACTATTTCTCCTACAAAACAGCATCATACGACAAAACCCATTTGATATATGTCGTATAATCGCGGACAAGAAAAAATAATTTTCACAAATACTTGCCATTGCCCAGTAGGCCACCCCTTTGCCGTACATGTCGTTGCATGTGCCTGCAACAAATATAATGCGAAAACAAAATAATCTTAATTAAATGAAATAAATACTAACATAACAAAATCACATTCTACATTATTCGCATAATGAACGCTTCGTTTATGCGTCGTCGCTGATTTAACTTCTAGATCGCCGTTCATAGATAAGTATATCGGAACGAAATATCTGTGTTTGTAAAGAATCTTACAATGTGGTCAAACGCTAAGAATTGTTGGCGATAAGTAAAATAGCGATAAATGTGCTATCGAACACATTAACAAACTGCCGTATAGTGTGGCCGGTATCGGAGACATATCTCGAATAGTTGGATACGAGCATTATCGTATTCATAAGATATGATGTGAACGGCACAAAATTATTTAATAGTCAACCCATCGTCGCCATGCAGGGTACATCAATTAACAGGCATATAAACAACAATTCATAAACCACTTATTCTCATTCCGCTTCTTTGTCCATGGCTTCCTTTTGTCACTGAAAAAGAAAGAACAAAATATTAAGTATTGTTATCTATATTCATAGAATTCTGTGACTCATAACAACAAAAAAGTTGGCGAAAATAGCAGTCACTGTAGTGTTTCAAATAATATGTTTTTCTCTTTACAAATGGTAAGAAATACTGCTGAATAAATGTGCTTGCATCAATAAATGTTCAAGAAAACTCAAAACAAATATTTCGCATTCATTCCGAGCAAACGTTTTGTATATGGTTTTCTCGTGCGAAAATGTGATCTTTCAGCCTATTTCTGTATGTCGAACGAGCTCTGTCTGCAAATGAGTGATTTTTTAATTTGGCTTTATTTGTGTTTTCTTTCCTTTGTTCTCTTGAAAGAAATGAAAGAAAACAAATTAAAGCCAAATTTAAAAATCACTCAATTGTAGACGAAAAAGAGCCATCTACGGTGTGCAGACAAACTACAGCGCTGTGAATTCACTTTCGTCATAGACCAAGAAAATATAGAGACCATGATAATTCACCATGGTTTTGTTAATTTGCAGTGCGCAGTCATTCCACTCAATTGCGCAGTCAAGTGACTCAATTTCTTTTTGGAAAACGAGAATTACCGTTCAAATCAGTCAATTTGCAATACAAAAAAGGTGTGGATGAATAGTATTTTATAAACTTTCACAATATTTGGTGTTTCAACGAGAGAACAAAGGAAAGAAAACAAATTAAAGCCAAATTAAAAAATCACTCAATTGCAGACGAAAAACAGCCATATACGGTGTGCAGACAAACTACAGCGCTGTAAATTCACTTGAGATGTCTATACCTTCCTTGGTCTATGCTTTCGTTGTCTATACCTTCCTTGGTCTATGCGAACACCAGAAAGCAGCTAACACCATAGACCAAGAAAATATAGAGACATACCTTGATAATTCACCATGGTGTTGTTTATTTGCAGTGCGCAGTCATTCCACTCAATTCATAGACCACGAAAATATAGAGGCATACCTTGATAATTCACCATGGTTTTGTTTATTTGCAGTGCGCAGTCATTCCACTCAATTGCGCAGTCAAGTGACTCAATTTCTTTTTGGAAAACGAGAATTACCGTACAAATCAGTCAATTTGCATTACAAAAAAGATGTGGATGTATAGAATTTTACATGTTTTTCCAATATTTGGTGTTTCATCAAAAGAACAAACGAAAGAAAACAAATTGAAGCCAAATTTAAAAATCACTCAATTGCAGACGAAAAAGAGCCATCTACGGTGTGCAGACAAACTACAGCTCTGTGAATTCACTTTCGTTGTCTATACCTTCCTTGGTCTATGTGCTGACCATAGACCAAGGAAGATATAGACATCTCAAGTGAATTCACCATGGTTTTGTTTATTTGCAGAGCGCAGTCATTCCACTCAATTGCGCAGTCAAGTGACTCAATTTCTTTTTGGAAAACAAGAATTACCGTACAAAGCAGCCAATTTGCATTACAAAAAAGGTGTGAATGGATCAAATTTTTTAAGCTTTTACAATATTTTGTGTTTCATCAAGAGAACAAAGGAAAGAAAACAAAAATAAAGCCAAATTAAAAAATCACTCAATTGCAGACGAAAAAGAGCCCTCTACGGTGTGCAGACAAACTACAGCTCTGTGAATTTATTTGAGATGTCTTATATTTAATTGGTCTATGTGCTGACACCCGGTCAGGTGTTTTATGCGCTTTACAGACTATCAGTAAATTACGGACGACAGTGCGCGTGTCGAACATATCCCATATATAGTGTACACTATAAGTTAAGTCCGAAGGCATAATCGATACTGCTGCTGTTTATGGGATCGATAACACATTTACCGATTATTTAGTCATCGCCGATAAGTCGTATCGATCCGACACACTGTAAGATTCTTTACAAACACCGACATTCCGTCCGGAATAACTGATAGTCTGTAAAGCGCATTAGATCCATCAGTGTAGATTCTTTTAAATAATCTTTCAAATAGTGTGAACGACGTATTACACTCAATTGCGCACATGCTTCAATTTTTTGGAGAACCAGAATAGACGTGCAATAAATCGGTATAGATGCACAAAATTCTGTTTTCTTAAAAAGAAAAAAAAAAAAACAAAATAAAGCGAAAATGATTCTCTTTTAAGGCCGGTACTATGTTCATTCCTGCGAAAAATTTTTATGGAAACCATTATTTCGCACATAGAAAGCGGTGTTTTTTTAGGTAGCTTGGAGCGCTATTTTACAGGGAGCGATATTGGGATAAGTTGGTGGTTGTTGCTTGTTTTTACAAAATAACATTTTATTTTTCCTTGGGCAATTGATCTGCTATTCCTTTGATCCTTTGTATAGTTTCGGAACAAAAATATGGCCCGTGTTTGATTTATAAACCCGCACAAATAGTTTTTAATAAATAAATTATTTCTTAATTCACATTGCAAATGGCGCCGTGCTATAAACGTCAGTTTTTCAACACGAAAAAACAAAGTATCACAAATGGAAAAAATTTCGCAAATTTTTCGCATTTTTTGATTTTGTATGGAGTTTCAACGCGAAAACCGAACAGAGTACCGGTCTTTAGAAGAAAAGGCGCCATCTACAGTGTGCAGACAAACAACAGAGCTTTGTATTGATTTGAGACATCTATACATTTCTTCGTCTCCACTATGGTGTCAGAATTGCAGAAACAGCTGTTCCTTTCAATCTTTGTGCGTTTGAAAGGAAAAAAAATCAAGTTCCTCCGACTAGAGCCATTCGTAATGTTTTCCCATTTGCAAGGCCAAAGGGTTAACTTGCAGTTATTACAAGAATCTTCATGCCGGCAGCTGGAAAAGTTATTAGATAAAGTTGAAGGAAGTAAGGCAATCATTTTAGATGATGCGCTGCTGGGACCTCTAGGTTTGGTGGCACCAACCAGCCTCTTTTCGGAGCGATCTATTAAACTAATCAAGATGGAAAAAGAAACGCGAATGCCAAAAGATTTCGTAAATATTATTTATCTTGTGAGACCCCAATTAGATATAATGGATGTAATTGTTGGACAAGTTCTAAAAAACACTGAAAAAGGGCGAGTGTTTCACATTTTCTTTGTCCCTAGATATTCAGGTTTATGTACCAAACATTTGGAGCAGAAAGGTGTATACGGTAGTTTTGGACTTTTTGCGGAATTGCCTTGGAACTTCTATTCGTTGGATAATGATATAATTTCTATGGAAAATCAATTGGCATTTAGAGACGTAGCCATTGATGGAGACCCTACCGCCCTTTACCAAGCAGCACTGGGTCTTGTACAATTGCAACGTATTTATGGGCGGATACCCAAAATTTACGGAAAAGGCACAATGGCCCAAGGCGTTTGGGAGAGAGCAAAGAAATTGGGATCAGAGGAAAAAATCCTCTCAACGGGTGAAAAAGGGACGATAGACCAAATTATTTTACTCGATCGCCAGATAGATCTACTCAGCGCTTTTGCAACTCAACTCACCTACGAAGGATTGATTGATGAGTTCTACGGAATTAGCCACAACCAATTAACTATGCCATCCGATTTGTTTTCAAAGGGATCTCATAAGGATGCTTCTCCTACCCATATGACATCGGAGAAGAAAATATTTATATTAAATTCTGGAGAAGCTCTTTATGCAGAGTTGCGCAATAAAAATTTTAATGAGGTGGGAAAAATATTGTCTCGCAGCGCCAAAGATATTAGTGCAGCAATGAATGCAAGTTCACAGGAAAATTCAGTTCAAGAAATGAAGAGATTAGTGGACAAACTGCCGGCATTATTGGCACAAAAGCAATCTGTTGCGAACCATACTACAATCGCAGAATTAATACGAAAACATTTGGATTCATTCGAATTTACTGATGATCTAGCAGCCGAACAGGAGTTCATGATGTGTGAAGACATTGACAAACCAAGTGCCTATATAGAAGATCTGATGGCTAAAAAGATTGATTTGAAAAAAGTTTTACGACTCATGTGTGTACAGTGTGCCGCAGCGTCGGGTTTTAAAGAGAAAGTGGGTAGTCTCCTAAGGTTTTTAAGTGCATTGCAAGGCTTGTCAATTCAATTTGAGTTTTTTTTTTATAGGTTTTGACATATTACAAGCGGGAATTGGTTCACGTTTATGGCATAGAAGTCCTCTTGAAGATAAGCAGTCTCGAAAAGGCCGGAGTTATTTATACACAGTCTGAATCTCGAGCCTATGCAGTATTACGAAAGGTATCTATATCACACAAGTCAATATGCTTTTAAAAAATTCCGAACATTTCCCATATTTTTTGTCGTAGACATTAAATCTGACAGTTGAAGATGTTGTCGAAGTGAATCCCAAAGATATTAGTTACGTCCACAGTTTCTATGCTCCCCTTACAGCACGTATTGTTGAGCAGTCGTTGAAGCCCTTGGGATGGCAGTCGCTAAAAAGTCAAATCAATAATTTACCCGGACCAACATTTGAAGATTTCCAAGCTCCCTTAATTGGTATCGGCGGAAGACATTCTTCAACGCCTAGTGAAGGATCTTCCTTAAACATTCCACGGGTGGTGTTAGTTTTCTTTGTGGGTGGTTGCACGTTTGCTGAAATTGCAGCACTACGCTTCTTAGCCCAAGACGAGGACAAAAATGTAGAATTTGTAATAGCCACAACAAAGATCATAACTAAACATTCGTTTTTGAAACACCTATTGCAATGAAACACTCACAGACACTATTGTATTGTATGTTAGATAATGAATATTTATATCATACGTTTATTAAAATACCTATATATAGTAAGTATTAGATATTAATAAAATTTTTATTCCAAGCTGATCATGATATTACCGAATGGTAAGTGAATTATAGTTGAAATTGATTTTCTTTGTTAGAACAGCGACCAAACCGTAGTCATCTATTGCCTTTGGCACATCAATCCTTGTTCTACAAGAATAAGGACAAGCACACTCAGCAAAGGGAATTTCAATACCCCTAAGGAAATGGGACTAACCGTGGGAGTTTTGCGATCTTTGCAGTATCTTTGACTAGTTCTGTCTTTGCAGGATTTACCCCAAGACCATTATCTTTCGCCCATTTCTCAGTCATCCGGTGGGCTCTCTGTATAATATCTCTGTTTGTGGATGGGAATTTTCCCCTGACTGCTAGCGCCACATCATCTGCGTATGCCACCACTTTTATCATTTCTTTTTCTAGGGAAACCAGCAGGTTGTTTATAGCAACATTCCAAAGAAGAGGTGATAGAACTCCTCCTTGGGGAGGGCCTCTGTTCACATACCTTTGTATGTTTGCTTGTCTTAGTGTGGTTGAAATACGTCTCTTTGTTAGAAGTTCGTCTAACAGCCTAAGTATACCTGGATCAACATTCAGAATTGTCAGTCCATTTAAAATCGAGCTCGGATGGACGTTATTGAACGCCCATCGATGTCTAGAAATGCCACGATTGTGTATTCTTTGACAGATAGTGAGCTTTCAATAAAGCTGACTAGTTCATGTAATGCGGTCTCAGTAGACCAGCCTTTCGAGTATGCATGTTGTCGTTTCGAGAGCAAACTTGAATCGACGCTAGTTCTAAGATAAATATCTATCATCCTCTCCAGAGTCTTAAGTAGGAATGATGATAAGCTGATTGGTCGGAAATCCTTCGCATTCGAGTGAGAGGCTTTTCCCGCTTTAGGTATGAAAACGACTTTTGATTCTCTCCACCTTCGTGGAATATATGCTATGTTGATACATCCTATATATATCGCCGACAACCAGGGGATGATTCTGTCAGTCACTGCTTGTAACTCCGCCGGACTAATTCCATCAGGTCCGGGGGACTTGAATGGTCCAAAGCAATTTAACGCCCATTTTATTCTAGATTCCGATACAATTTCCTCGATAGGAAACGACCGCTGAGCCCCTGTGGTACCGCCAGAACATGGTTCGACCGTCTGATTTCCAGGAAAATGTGTGTCCAATAGTACCTCCAGCGTCTCCTCACTGGACGTTGTCCAATTGCCCCTCCGATGTTTTAATGAAACCTGGAGCGGGGTTAGTGGATGCTAGTACCTTCCGTAGTCTGGAAGCCTCCGACGTATTTTCAATACTGCTGCAGTAATCATTCCAAGAGTTATACTGAGCCTTTCTCAGTTCTCGCTTGTATTCTTTCAGATTCTTCTTGTAAGCGTCCCAATCCTTAGGAGCTCTGGTGGACTTTGCTTTGTTAAAGAACTTCCTGCAGGATTTCCTCATATCACTTAACTCCGTAGACCAATCTAGGGCACGCAGCTTTCAGTGAGATGTTGAAGGCCTTAGTAATCCTCTCCACTGCGTGTTCGATATCTTGCACAGTGCTCATATTTGTCTCTGGTATTTCCGGTATCATCATACTGAACGATTCCCTATACCTATTCCAATCAGCTTTCCTAACATTTGGCGGAAATATGCTCTTGGTTGTATGCATATCTAATTTGAAACGGATGTAGCGATGATCTGAGAAGCTATGTTCACTTAAAACCAGCCAATCAGATATCATTTCATTCAGTTCTTGCGAGGCCAAGGCGACGTCTAAAACCTCTTGGCTGTTTTTAGTGACAAAGGTTGCGGCATCTCCCTTATTGCAAACTACCAAATTAGTACGCAAAATGAACTCTAGGAGTGACTCTCCTCTTGTATTAATGTCACCACTTCCCCATATACTATGATGTGCATTTGTATCGCATCCCATCATGAGTTTTGTCTTGTATACTAGACACTCTCTCTAGCCCCCAGAATTTGACAGCAATGTAAAATAATAAAAAATTAATTGAATTTCGTAAGTAGTTAAATTCTTAATTGCAGTGTGATTATATACTAGCGATAGCCATCATATCCTATGTAGGGTTGAAAAGATGATTGGATTAAGACATCGCAGGGTACTGAAAAAAGTTCGGTGAGGCTTTAAATGTCCTATTAGCAAGTCATCTCACAGAGAACCGACTAATCCTACTTGTGTCAGTTGTTTTCGTAAGGCAGCTGTATCTAATATGCATTCGTGGACAAAGATTGCCTAAATTTAACTCAAAAAATCGCCGACTAACTGGAGATTGTGGTATTGGATGATATTACTTATTTGCCATATGTACATCATATCATTGGAATATTTCTATATAATGACCTACTTACAAAATTTTTAATTTAGAATTTATTTTTTTTTTCGACTCCACTATCAGAATCGGATATAAACCTTTAAACCGATTATAGATTCTATACCCATATTAAATTTAAGTAGATCTCCAATACTTTTATTTGTTTTTGTTATTTTTTATTTAACTTAAAAATAAATTATTTTATAATAATTTGCGTTAATTATTAAATATTATTGTTATTATTATTTAATTAATTATCATAATATTATATATGTATATGTATGTATATTATATTATTAACCTCTCTTACTCCTCCAAAAGCATTCCATATAAATGTTTTGCTTACTTGTCTCGCTATAGGAGACTTTCTTCTATTTACTTGGTTTTTTTCTTCTTATATTTATCGGTTTATCATTTCCATTAATTTGCAAAGATTTGTTATTGACAAAATGGATTGGAAGTTGTGAGCGTGTGTGTGGGCAGAGCGTTTGTGTGCGTGCGGGAGGATTGAAATTGTGGCTTGCAAAATGGGTTGTGTATATTTTATTTTATGTAGTTTACAAAAGCATCACACATCATCATCCTTAAATTTCTTTGTTCTTGTTTCTGAGCCCCTAAGAGATATCACATTGAAGTGACATAGTGTTTAATAGTACCATCAATCTGGGAATTGTTTATTGTAGATACTGTATACTGCTTTATAAATTCAAATCAGTTGCTGTTGTAGGGTATTGGCTTGATATTGACGGGCCATATTATCGTTATTCATTGGGTTGATATATCCGACACTCATCATTTTGTATGATACGAAATTGTTTGGTTAATGTTGTGGGAGTAGTTGTTGTCGACGAAAATGGCGATGATGATGGTAATGAGGGTGACGCTGCTGATACAGAAACTATGTTTGATGTTATTATTGTGGGAGTGTTGTTGGTGGATGTTCTGGTTGTTGTTGTTGTATTACTAGCAATAATTACATTATCTTTATTAAAAATATTATGATGAAATCCATTTGTATTATTAACATCTCTATGCTATAGGGAGCCAGCCGGAAAACTTGTTGAACTATTACTATGCGCTAAACTAATCATCGAACCCGATAGACTACCCTCTTCGTCAGGGTATGCCTCGCGTGATCCTTCGGCTATTGCCAAAGCGCTGCAAATAAAAATTATTATGAGTAAATGTATTATAAATTAGTAATCTTTCAGCATATTGAAATTCATGGGAAACTGACCAAATGTTTGGCCGAGTGCGAACTATCTCTTAGGGGGTAACCAGAGAATGAAGCCGACCCATTTTTTCGGCGGCGGCTTGACGGCTAAGCTGACATAAATTTGTCTACTCGGCGGCGGACACTTATCCAATATAAAAGCAATTTGAAGTTATCCAAACGGTAATGAGATTAGTTGTACAACTAATCTTACAATCAAATTTACATTTCATTCAAATTTTCTGAGCTAATTTTTTGCAAAATTATTTTATATTTATATTATCTTTTACCACTGTTAAGAACATCAGAACAAAATACTTTGCTTTTCTGTTAACATTAACTACCGTAATCTTTTATTTAACAATATTGGTAATTTTTTTATTATTTTTTAAGGTATGGTTAAGAGGAAGAAAATAAAAAGGTACGTTTACCATATATAATGAACACAATTTAATTTTTTCACTAAATAGAATACTGACTGAATTGTTCGATACTAAATTTTTTTGTGAGTTTATAATTAATGAGATGACTTGGTTGCAGTCGATATGCTCTTTTTATTAACTGAGAATAAACAGCCACCGATAATTGATTAAGAGATGGGAGCCACCGTGGTGTAATGGTTAGCTTGTTCGGCCTTGTTCGACCGGATACTAAAAAGTTTTTCAGCTGTGGATTATACCTTCTCTGTAATACTGGGAACATTTTAACGCATCTCCAAGTGGTTTCACCGCAATGTGAAACGCCGTTCGTACTCGGCTATAAAAAGGTCCCTTTTTATTGAGCTAATCATGAAATCGGGTAACACTCAGTGATAAGAGAGAAGTTCACCACTGTGGTAACACAATGGGCTGAATAGTCAAAGTGAGATTGAAATAGCGGGCTTCGACTATACCTAAACTAACTTAAATTATTAAGAACATGTCGCCATTTTTTTTTTGATTCCGAATACCGAAACATGAGAGAATACAAAGTGCTTTAATTCTCACTATGTCATGTGCCTATTGAATATTTCTTTAAAGGTTGTTTTTCACATGTAAAACAGACTATTGAGTCATTGAGGTAAGTGTAAGTGAAAACAATTGTATAATGGATGAAATTTGATATACCATTGAAAATAAATTAAAACTAACTTAAGCATTGGTCCTATAAGCAGCAATAATTACATCAAATCATTGTTAATTAAATGATGGTCTTAACAAAAAATCCTATCAACTATGTGAACTACAATTATATCACAGGTAATAAACTGAGTTAAGATAAAACTAGAGAGAAATTTGTCCCTTGAGGAATTCTTGTGAATCACGGATAATTACAGATTCATAGGCAGTGTATGTCTGAACATACTAACAGGTATGATTGGAAATTTTTTTTTGAAATAAATGGTGGCATATATACATACTGAAAATTACTCATGCACAACATTTTAATATTCTTACCTGAAACCTAAAGATACCGATTCCTCATCAAAAGAATCAATTTCTCTAACATGTTTCTCGTGCATCAGTCGTAATCTTTCGGCACGTTCTTGGTTGAATTGTTGTAACTCGGCATCCATCTACAAAAACACATAAAGCAACGAATTAATTAAAATCTATTGATATTCAATTGTCATTTTCACCATGCTGGCATAAAGAAGTTTTCTTCTCGCACACATACCTTACTCTCTAAAACACTACGACGAACTGCCACACGATTTTCCAATTCTCTGCGCTCGCGATCACGTTGTTCTTGAGCTTGTTTCTTGTTTTTATTTTGATAGGCAGTTAAAACATCTAATTCATAGTCCAACATTTCGTTGGTACGTTGGCACTCGATCACTTGACTTTCATCCAGTTTATAACTTTGACTTTGAAACATATCAGCAATACTTTGTTCGTACTACAAAGAAATTACGAAAATGAATGTTTGCCCTAATATATTTGAAAAAGTATTGCAATATTTGAAAAACTCACTTGTTCGCCCAAAAGTGTAAGTTTACGATGTTTTTCTTCTTTTAATTGTTTAATGACTTCTTTTTGTTGCTCCTTTGGCGTTGTTTGCAATATCTGGGCTTTGTAACGTTTATATTGTTTCGTTTGAGTTTTACATGTCTCCCGGAACTGCTTACGTATTTGCAGTTCTTTTTGCTACAAAAAGAAACCAAATGAACCTCTTCTAATCTATGTGTATAGACATTCGTATGGTACTTACCTTTAGACTTTTTGGATGTTGTCTAATTTCCAGAGCATGCTTGCGAAGCAACTCTTTTTTAACACGTTCCATGTAATCTTTTTGATTTTGTAATTCGGTATCGTGTTGTTTGTTTATCTATGAATGAATTTTTAGCTTTTTTAATATGGAATTATTTAAAGTATGTGAAAAAAAGAGATCATTACTTGTTCTTCGCGTAGTTGATGAACACTCTTTTGTTGCCGATACTCCAGTTCTTGGGTTTTCTCATGATGCTTTAAGAGCATGCCATGGGCTTGTTCCAACTGGTTTTGTTTTTTACATAATTCCTGAAAAAAATGATGCAAGAGTTTCAATTTATTCTCCATTGCTACAAGCTGAAATGTCACATACTTCTCTTAAGAGCTGATCTTCCAACTCATGCATCATAATTAGACGCCTACGCTTGAATTTGCGCATTTCGAGGTCAATATATTTCTTTTGCAGTGCCAGCAAACGTTGTTCTTCTTGAGCCTCAGCCTGTTTGAGGTTGTCCTTTTGGGATTGCAGAGTTAAATCTCTCTGGCGTTTCGGAGTCGATTCGTCCATAGACAGTTCACGTTTCCATCTTTCTTTGTTAGCTTTATAATCCTTCTTACGTTGCATATCGTATGACTTGCGATCGCATTCCTGTTTAAGAGAAATTTCCTTGTGTAATTTCTTCTCGGCAGTTGTTGTTTGCTTCATGCGTCTCTCCAAATCCTGTTGATGTTTGGCCTATGAAATTGGTAGTGCAGCAAAGTCGTTAATGAAATTAAATCATATCTTAGAGGTCACAAACATCGTCGTACTCACCTCTAGTCTTTCTAATTCCCTAGTGAAATTATGCAACAGGTTGTCATATTCCTTGTCCAAGGCATTTTTATGTGCCTCCATTTCCATTTTGCATTTTTCCTCAAGCTTAACGAGTGCAGCTTGGTGTTCACGACGCATTCGCTTGTATCCAGACATTTGCTCATGCATCTCTTCCTGCAAAAATTTAGAAATGTATGTGTTACAAAATATAATTCCGAGACACATCAATCCCATACAAATAACAAGGTTTCTAATAAAAATGTACTTCGATTCTACCAATACAAAAAGTGTGTATGCAAGTATACTAGGTGTTGTGTTGCTTCTATTGACACTACTGAGCAATATAATGTACAATAAATACATTAAAGGGTACGGCAGCTGTTTCATGTAATTATGTACTTGCGCTGTGCATTTTCAGATTTATATGATATAGTCTATCAAAATCGGTCCTAATAGCAAATAAATTATAATTAACTATTACTACGCAGTAATTTCCTACCGCATGATTCATACAAATTTAATTCGAACATCTCAGGAGTGATAAAGGCTTGAACACTTTTATAGCAGAGTACAGCGATATGTCACACAGTGTGAAAATGCACTTATTGAGGCGCTGTTACAAGACTGAAATAATTAGAAATATCTCTAATATTATTAGTGGGGGATTTAACCACCTTTCAAATGGGCTATGGTGTTTTCTCCGAATTCGAAATTGAACCCATTACCTTTTGGAAAGAAACTTGAAAATTCAATATAATTCAAATAAACTTGTTTTTACCAATTAGTTAGCTTACACAGACAAAAATATCACCAAAAAATTTCCAATTAAAATTTTAATTGTATTTTAAAAAATATTATAAACTTAATTGATTGAACAAATTGTACCAATTAATTTTTTTTTGTTTAATAATGAAGCCATTTCAGTTAAAATTTAATTGGATCAATAAATTTCGTGATTGAAGACAAAAAATACATTTTTTTCTTTGTAAGGAAAGGGGGAGAAGAAATGAACCAAATAGAATTTGCAAACCTGTATACATTATTTCCAAAATACAAAATTTTGAAAAAATTTCGAGTATTTTCTGGAGTCCTAAGGTAACCTTGGGGCCATCATCGTTATTAATCACTTGTTAGTATATGAAAACAGATTCAAATGCGATTGAATCGGGTGGATATTTCCAATCAAGTCAAGTCTATCGAAACTATATTGCAATTTAAAGAACGAGTGCCTTATAGGAATTATCTGTTGATTCGATGAATCCCCAAGTTCACATAAATATATTTTTACAAGGCACCGAATAATAAAGTTTATATTTGGTTCATTTCAATTAACATTAATAGAATTTCATGTAAGATAATTCGAACCAGAAGGTAGAGTGTATACTTAATTTGGAACGAACAAAAATGCAATGCCCATAAAGAGTGTCCGGGTGTCTTAGGCCTGTTCGGAAGCAATTAATTTAGACCAAATTGGGTTCAATACAGTAAAATATTTAAATTATATAAATAAAGTCTAATCTTTAAAAACGCAATAAGATAAAACGAATTAAAATAAAGCTTTATTAATTTAGAATTAATTTAAAATGTTTAGTTTTGTCAAAATATATCAATATATAGACGTGAATAAATTATATTAATAATAAATTAATATAATTATTCTAAAAATAAACGACACTGAAACTTTAAAATATTTAAAATTTTTTTTTAAAATAAAAATTGTCAATTTAAGATAATCTAATTTGCGCATATATTACATATTAGGTTTAGTCTAAGATTAACCAATTAAGACATTAAGACAAATGGATGAATTTCCAATTTTTATATGAGTAATTTTTCTCAATGAAATTTGTGAAAGTGAGTTATTGAAACAATCAATTAAGTATGTACAAAAATATTGTACTTATTAGTACTATACAAAATGTGAATATTAAATTACATAATAATGGATTGCCATGAGATCTTTTTCTTTAAAATGATGAATATATGAGACGAAATTATTGGATATGGTATCATAAAATGCAATGAGAACACAACATACAATTTAAAATAAATTATTTTCCTTCAAAATGCAAAGCATTCATAACAAAAATTTGGTTTCTCTAATATTGCATAGGTTCCAAATCCAAATTGTACACACAAGAAGAAAATAATGGGCGAACAACAGAGTGTATTTTCGAATGAAATTTAACATAGGGACAAATAAACGAAATAACGAACATTGGTTTTCATATGTATGATATATGGAAAATTGAAGCAATGAGAAACTTTATGAGGATTAATATAAAACGTTAGCAAATACATTTACTTTGTATTTCATTTCACTTAAAATCCAATTCGTTATTATCTGCAAAAAGTGGTCATTGGGTTTTGGTTCGTAAAGATGCCTAGTTTTTACTTTTGTAAAATTGGACGGTGATTAACGTTTACATTCTTGTTTGTATTGTTTTGTTTTTGGAATTCTCCTGAGAAACTATGAAATCGTACAATTACTACTGTCGCCGCACATGGTTGGACACATAACATAGTTTTCCTATTACAAATAAAATACAAATATGCAAGAGAAATGAGAAATACTATATACCATCATATCAGAAGTATGATATTGTATGGGGAAAATGAGGGTGACCACAATGCATTCATATATAATATCAATGATAGAAAATACTGAAACTATTCTTTATCATCACTAATGCAATTCAATATATTCGAAAGAAATATGTGTAACAAATTTGAAAAACCAAATAAAATAATCCTTAGCAAATTTTCAAAGTTGTTAACCAAGTATAATACAAAAAATAAAATAAAACTTAATCCCGAATAAAAATATATCTTTTCAAACAATAATTTCTTGAGAGAATTATCAGGAGTGTATATCTTAATAGAATGAGATCCTATGGAAATTATATACCAAACTGTGCAATGTTTAACATAGTTTTATGTTAGATTTGATTTGTTATCAATGTCCAGGTGATAAAGAAAGCTTAGCAATTTTTACTTACTGCACTTATTTTTATAGTTTTTATTTATTTCCATCAGAAATTTAAAATATCGTAAATATTTCGGAGCAATTAGAAAAAAAATGCGCACTAAAGATTAATATGTTCTGAAGTAATAATTTGTCTCCATCTTGACTTTTTGTGTATTTGTATGTAACGCTGAGAAGTCGCAAAGCAAACAAGGCTAAGGCACTTTTACTAATCTTCAAATTCACCTAAACGTCTTTCGATATTTTGGAAAATTGACTCAAATCGACTTTTTATGTTAGCTAAAATCGACTTTTGATGTTGACCAAAATCGACTTCTAGCGAAAAAGTCAGATTTGAACTAAATGGGATACATGAATTACATTTTCTATTTTTATAAGATCTGCGAAGGGCAGATAAAGGATATATTTTACTTCAAAATTCACCTGAGTACCTACGAACGAAAGGGATATGTATGACAACGAAACTTTCTATAAATCCTTGTTTTTTCCCTCTTACCTATGAAATGATTGAATTTCTTATAGGTAGGGGAAGTTTAATCCACGATACAATATTATTTTATGATCATCGTATAATATCGTATTAAAATTAAAAAATGTATTAAAATGTTATTAGGACAGTTTATGAGAGCAAATGTAACGGTTAGTATAAATTTCCACTTTATGCCAAGATCACAATCCTACGAATAAAAAAAGACAAGTTTCAAGGTTTATTTCTTATTCACTTCAGCTTGCCATTCTATGTGAGGTTGAAAGTCGAATGTTCATGTGCATAAATATCATCAATTTTGACTATTTTTGGTCAAAAGTATCTGGCAACATTGAATATATCCTTGATTAGTGGCTAACAACACACAAATAATCAGATAACTACGGTTTCTTTAAGATCCATATATTGTTCTTTTAGTCCTATATATTGATTTTCTTTAGACCCATTTTATCGATCCATTTTTTTATATAGACTCCACATAAATTGATCTCCTGCCTTTAGGTTTGGTTGCAACTGTTCCTTTATACAGGCTAACTTAGATATTAAGAGCATTGAGATAACACATTAACTACAATTACCTATTACATATAGGCATTACCAGTTTCTACCGCTGAACCCACCCTCTATTAAATTATCCCTCCAACCGACAGTAATCAATGTCTTTTTGAGAACATTAGTAAATCTTGTGTAGGTATTAAATGTAATTGAAGAAGCACCTCTGGACTCGCTGTGGACTCCAAACGGTTCCAAAGACGTTCGAGCTGGCAATAAAAATGCCCCCATATGTGATTTGCCTACATATGAATTTAATGCTAGATATGTTAGAGATGCCGTCGCATACCATTAAAATTGGCATTCACACATTTCGATCAAACCTTTTACGGATATAAAATTATTTTGGAAAAATTGGACTTACGCATGAACATTTTGGCAATTTTTGATTGAACCAAACTACTCTTTGTTTTTCCATCAAAATCATAAATGTAATTGATCAGATAATTTTTACTCGGGCTTAAGTAATAGAAAATAAATTTTGAATTGAACAATGGTATAGAAATATAAAGTAAGACGGCGCATGGATGATACATAGCATAAGTGCATTAATTTAAAATTTTGTGAATTTTTCTCTCAAATATTTTTTTTGCTTTGTACTACATGATGCATGTAATTGCCTTCTAGAAAAATGACTTACCTGCATATGTTCTTTCTGTTGTTTTGTTACTATACTTGTAGTACGTATGGTGGCAAAGTTGTTAGGACCGTGTTCATTTGCCTGTATCGGAAAGGGTAGATACCGAGCTTGAATTGGTGGCTGTTGTGATGTTTGTGACATACGATCACCGGCCGCCATATTTGCACAAGTTTGTTGCGACATAACATTACCACCGCTGCCCATGGGCATGGATAACATAGAATGCGGTTGTTGTTGCTGGTTTTGGAAAAGGAGAGGAGGAAAGAAGAGAATGACTTCGTATAACAAGAATATAATAATAGTGATGGTGAGGTCTGAAGTTCAAGTGCAATATTTGTTCTGAAATTTGGCATATTTCGATAACTTACCGATTGTACTTGTGGTGCTGGTACCACAGCTGTGGAATTAGTAGGTGTTACATTATTGTTCATATTGTGCATAATGCTTGGCAATGGTGGCAAATTACGATGGCGCGATGAATTGCGAGATACAGCTCCACTTATTGCCTGTTGTTGTTGCTGCGATGGCTGTTGCGAATGCATTTGTTGATGATGTGGGTGATGATAATTCATGGCACCCAAATGCTGTGGCTGTTGTGAATATGGATGATTGCCACCAATATGATTTTGATTTGCAGGTGGTATTGAATTCGACGAAGAGCTCTGAAAGGTACAAAAACAATTCGACATATTTTTTTATTAGAATCTCTTGAGTAACTTTCAAAATATATATATCGGTGTAATATTTACTACTTGACTACTGGCCGCCGATACTCCCACAGAATGTATAGAGTGTTCCGACGTAATACTATTACTCTTGCTACTATCTCCACCGGCATGCTCATCCTGTGTATCATCTGTGTCGCCAACGGCGCTTTCAGTCTCGCAACTATCAACCATAAGAATTTTCTTCATTTTACGATAATTGAGATTGTCCAATTCTCTAACGGCAGCTTTCGTGCGCGCTATAAGTTCCAAAAGAACTGTATCTGAACGATGTCTCGTAACGTAAGGATCTCCCAATAACTTTGTCGATGATGGTCTTTCGGCAGGATTCTTTTTGAGACATAAATCCACGAAACTACAAAACGTATCGGACCAGTCATTTTTCTGTAATAGCAAAAAACAATCATGATATGTATACGTTGTTTGTAAAACATTTCTAAGCATGGCGCCAATATGTCTCAAAATTAGTTTATAACTGATAAGAGACTAAATCAAAATTATTGAAAATAGATCGATAAATTGTAGCCAAGTACATTCATATGAGATGATAAAATGATTTTTAAATGAGTACTTTCAACGACATATATGTTTTATACAAAAACACAATAAACAATTACTTACGGGTAACGTAGGTGACTCGTTCTGAGCAATATGGTATAATGCAGACATGGCATTCATATTAAAATATGGCGGTTTACGTTCGGCCAACTCAATGCAGGTTATGCCCAATGACCATACATCAACTTTTCCATCATATTGACCTTCATCCATGGCCAAAATAACTTCGGGAGCCATCCAGTATGGCGTTCCAACGAAACTATTCGCTGGGCATTTTATGGCAGCACTTCCGAAGTCTGCTAGTTTAACCACCCCGCAGTCGGTCAAGAGTATATTACCAGCCTTTATGTCTCGATGTATACGACCTAGACTGTGCAAATAACTCAAGCCACTGAGGACACCGTCACATATAGCAGCTATTTCGTCTTCATGTAAGGGTTTTTTATGGACTTCTATAATATCTGAAGCGGAACCCACGCAATATTCCATAACAAGCCAAGCTGTAGATTCGCGCAGGTAACATCCTTTATATTCAATTGTATTGGGATGATTCAATTGACGAAGAAATCTAACAAGGATTTAATGATAAATTTTTCGACATTAAAATATACAAAAAAATGTAATTTACCTTATTTCTTTTAGAATGTCCTGCCATTTTTCCAAACTCTGTTTGCCCGTATAGGACATCTTTTTGATGGCCACAATTTCTTTGGTAAGATTACATCGGGCATAGTAAACCGCACCGAAGGAGCCATGGCCAATCTCTCGCAAATCTTCGAATATTTTTTCAGGGTCATGTTTGTAGAATAGTTCTGCTATTTCCGGATCTTTAAGACTACCAGGTCGTGCCGAAGGCATGGCTCATGTTATTCCTTTTATGTTTTAAGATTATATGGTATTCACAACAAAAAACAAAATGCTGAAATTTTATTTCCTACAAAAGAAAAGTAGAAAAGATTTTGTTATCAATAAGATTTCAGTTATTGAATGCTTCTCTGTGTTATCACTACGCAAAAAACTGAACTGAAATTTATTATGGGATTTTTTGTCAATGAGTTTTTGTATATGATGATTCACTCTGGAATTTGCACAGCTTTTAATCTAACAAAATAACTATAAGACCTAATAAGGTTGGTAATAGCAATGCGTAAACATTGAGACCACTGTAGTAAATTCCATTAAATTGTGATTTAAAATAAAAAATGATACTAGAACAAAACAGAAGCACTATCTTCCTAATTTATTAATTAGAATTATAGTATCGGCACTAAGGACAAATATTTGCAAAAACCAAATAATATCAACAATTAACGGTGTATATATAAATCAGCATACAGGTAGAAAGAAGAAAGTGGAGAAAATGAACAAACACAAGCGTAATAACTTACTTAATTTTCAGAACATGAACAGCTTTTCAAGTGAAAAAATGATTATGATTAAAGAAGCATTTTAACCCGTACGCTTCGCAGACAATGTTTATATAAATATAATTAATTGCTCATCATGGGCTAATTATTTGTGCTTGCAAAATATTTCGGAAGTCGAAGAAGTATTTATAGATGTCACCATAACAGGACTATATTTATCGCTCTTACGACCATTTAAATTAAATCTGTGGACTTTTGGCAAAACAACATAAGTCGAGATATGACAATTTGCATTTTTTTTAATCATATGGGTGATTTTTGAAGGCGCATCTTTTGGTCTAGTCAGCGTCTTCCTACGATATATAGATCGGAAGATATAAACATCGAAAAATCAACATAAGTCGTGTTTTTACTTATTTGCATTTGACAAAATAACTTATTTCAATTAAGTTGAAAAATCGATCAATTTAAAAAAAAAAGCTGATATCAACATTTGACAAAACAACGTATTTCGACTTGTCAGTCAGTGTTATTTTATAATTTGCTTTTTACAAAACAACATATTTCGACATATGTTCTTTTGTCAAATGTAGATATTGAAAACCCGCTTTCATAAGTGGAATTATGTTGATTTTCTTCATACGAATGTTGCGATTTATTAATTTGACAAAACATCATATGTCGACGTAATAGGTTTTGTCAAAATCAAAAGAAAAGAAACCGTGTTCTCATCTCTACATATGTGCTTTTGTCGTGTGCATTTGGAAGAAAATTAAATAAATGCGATCTCTTCATTACATAACAGACCACAATGGAGAGAGGTCGCTTGCTTGCCGACATGGCAAGAAAAATTTCATATGCGGAGAAAACATGTTTGATAAAAATAAATTCGGTTTCAAGTACTACCGAGAAGAAAGGATGGAACCCATTCCTAATGAAACACAAACTTCGTTTGATGTTGGGGCGATTAATAGCACTTTATTGAAACTTAGGCAGTATAAAGTTCAAATGATTGAAAAGGTGGATAGCCAGAGCCAAAGTGAAGAAGATGATTTTCATGAAACTGACTTCGATGATTCTGACTATATTCCTTCAGATAGTAGTTCCAATTCAGAACTGAACATAACATCCGAATGTGTTCGGGCTATGGCTAATGTTCTGGAGTCAAACATGTGCAACGACAATGTGTCGGAGCTCGACAAAATTGACTTATTTACTTCTAATTCATCATTGAAAAATGGAAACAAACTTAAGAAAAACCTAGGGTTACAATATGTTACGTACAAAAATAAAACTATGCCGGCAAGAAAAACTCAAGAATTAGGAATGTGCAGACTCAAATGCCATACTAAAATTAATTTTGAACAGCAAACAAATGTTTTCGAAGCTTACTGGAGTTTGGGAGAGTATAATAAGCGCCGTCAATTTCTGTCAAACTTAATTGAAGTTCAAATTAAGAAAACAGAGTCAGTTAAAATGTCTGAAACACAAAAAAATCGAAAATTTGTATATTTATATCATTTTGAAATCCACGGCATCAAGACAAGAGTATGCAAGCAATGTTTCCTGAAAATATTTGGCGAAACCGAGCAAAGTGTAAGAACTGTCTGCAAAAGTAAGACTCAAGATGAACTACCAGGGGTTTCTCAAGACGACATGCGTGGAAAACATGATCCTGCTCATAAAATATCAATTGAGAAACATAATGAAGTTCTGGAATTTATTAATTTAATTCCGAAGTATCAAAGTCATTATAGTCGTCGGCATACCAATTTCAGAACTACCATATTCAGTAAATCACGTTATTTTATGTAGTGATTCGTGTCCTGGACAAAATCGAAACTCGTATGTCTGCGCAGTGTTCGAGAAAATCCTGTAGGATCATCCAAGTATTCAAACAATTGATCACAAATTTCTTATCGTAGGTCATACTCACCTTGAGTGTGATACAGTTCATGCACAGATAGAAAAAAAGAAAAAAAATTCTTCTGGTTCCATACAACATCCACATGATTGGGCGAACTTAATAGCTGCTACAAATAAAAAATATGTTGTCCATGAATTGAAACAAGATGACTTCTACGACTTTCAAGCTTTTTTGAAGCAAAATTTTAGTTGGAGAACAAATAATGTCACAGGTTGGTATATATATTTTAAGCATAACTTTTAACTTCTTTCTAATACAGGCTATAATTTATAGGTGAGAAATTTGAATGGAAGATGGTGCGATGGATGCGATATGAGAAAGACAAACTTGGAATATTACAATATTCTCACACAATGGAGGAAAAATTCAAAGAATTGAATATAAATCAACGTCGTCGAAAGGAACAAACAGCATCATTAACCCAAAGTTATACCTCTGATCTGCCTATTTCAATGAACAAAAAACGTGATTTGATTGAAATGCTGCCATTGATCAACGAAAATTTTCACAATTTTTATCAAAATTTAAAGACTGAAGGAGAATGTTCAATTGAAGTAGATTCCGATTTGGACGAAATAGACAACGATGAATAATTTTATATAAGAGTAAAGTTTAATTTGTAATACATTTCAATGAATTTTGTGTAATTTTTATTTTAGTAACTATTTTTATTTAAAATACATTTAATGAATTTTTCTTTTTAAGTTTCCAAAATCTTCAATAAAACGCATTTCGAAAAACAACACATATCCCATTTTTTTCTCTTGAACAATTTGATAAAACATTGTAACTCGACTTATGTTAATAAATCTAGTTTTGGGGTTTGGAAAAATTAATTTGACATAACAACATATATCGAATTATGTTGATTTTTTTCTAAAAAATTTTTTTGACAAAACATCATATCTCATATTTTCTAAAATATTTCCATAAATCTAAACCCTAAGTAATTTTAAAAACAATCAGCAGATAGAGCATAAAAAGTTTCATAATAAGAAATTTTAAAATTTTCTTAAATGTAAATACAGCATTACTATTTTAATACATTAAAGCTTTTTTTCGCTCTCCTGAACAATTTGAAAAATAGACATATGTTGTTTTGTCAAAAGTCCACAGAAATTATTTAAGAAGAACTAAACTGCAAGATATCATTGAACATTTTGATACGTGAGTATTCCGGCAGAACGGCTGCGTGGAATACGTAAACTTCACATAAAAGTGATGTGTTGTGTAGAAAGTGTGTAATATTTCATAAGCGTTCCCAGAAAACGCTGCAATTAAAAAAAATAGCGAAAAAATAGCCAGAAAAAAATCTAAATATTTTTTGTATCAAATAACATTTTTGATTGAATTAAAAAAAACTAAAGCTTTATTTCACTTAAAATGCATATTTATTAAATTATATTCATTTTATTTGTACACAGAATAAAAAGTAAACTGTTTAATGGAGAAAATGAATTATCTTGTTCGAAAATTGAACTAAATTACACTCCACTTTTTGAGATTTCCACGGTGTGTTGTTATCAGGGATCCGGAGCGGTCCGTTTTTTTCGCTCCGCTCCGCTCCCGCTCCGGAGAAAAAAAACCGCTCCGCTCCGAGAGAAAAAAATCGCTCCGCTCCTCTTCGAGAAAATTATAGTACAAACATTGTATGATTTGTTCAATGGAGTTTTATTTTATTTAGAAAAATCGGGCGGTACATATATGGGACCTATAGCTAAATCTGAACCGATTTCGATGATTTTTTGCACATATAGTTAGTGCTATAGAAGATTACATTTAGCCAACTTTGCGTAAAATCGGTTGATAAATAAGGGTTTTATGACCTAATTTGGCAAAATCGGGCGATACATATATATGGGACCTATATCTAAATCTGAACCGATTTCGATGAAATTTTCAGACTTAAAGGGTGATACAGAAGATTATTTTGTGCTAAATTTGACGACGATCGGTTAGTAAAAAAGTGCAACGTGACCCCATTTGTCGAAATCGGGCATCACATATATATGTGAGCTATATCTAAATTTGATCCGATTTCTTCCAAATTCAATAGCGTTCGTCCTTGTGCCCAAAAAAACTCCCTGTACCAAACTTCATCAAAATCGGTTAATAATTGCGACCGGAATCCTGTGAACAACAAATACATCGACAGACGGACGGACACCAAGCGCTAGATCGACTCAGGATTCTGAGTCAGGTGATTCTGAGTCGATCGGTATATATTTTATGGGGTCTAAAATCAATATTTCTGGTAGGCACATTTTTTGGCAGATCAAACTTATTATACCCTAACCACTATGCGGTTTAGGGTATAATGACTTTAAAACAATGTGTTGAAACATTTTATTAATTTTGAAGATTTTTTCAGAAATATTAAATCCATTTTGACTTCATTAAAACGAAATTTTCATTCATGTTAGGATACACATTTTTATGTCGAATCACTTAGCTACAAGGACAAACGGACTTCATTGAAAAGTTTAGAGACTTCTTCTATTCTAAGCAAAATTCTTATTCGTATTTTAAGCATGTGAAATATTTGGCCTCCCGACAATATTCTTTGCGGTGCAACTGCGTTTTTAAGAAATGTTCGTTCTAAAAAAAAGTAGATAACATGCAATAATACAAATCAAGTCATTATTTTTCAATGTGAGAAAAAAATTAAAATAAATGAATATGCGCACATTTTTCAACCAAAATTGAAACTATCCATAATTTTAATTAAATTTTCGAGAACTAATATCAGAAATAAGAGAATGCTAGGATATAGCACAATAGGAAAGCAAATGTGAATGTCCTTACACTGAAAAAAAAAATTTTTTCTTAATTATTAAAGTCACGTTGACCTTACCTCAAAAATTTTATCTTTCATGTTATGATACACATTTTTAAGTAAAATCACTTAATTATAAGGACATTACAACTTCATTCAAAAGTTAATTGACTTTTGGACAAGGAAAAAAACTTTATTTTAGAGAAATGCGTCTTCCATGTTAAGCAAAATTTGCATTCTTATTTGCCGTTTTTGAAAACAATTACTAAAAAAAACGTTGTGTTTTCCCCAATGTACGTACACAAAAATACACAGTGTAATTTCAAAGTTACATATTTCATTCAAGTAATATTTTATTCGGAGCGGAGCGGTTTTTCATTTGGAAACCGCTCCGCTCCCGCTCCGCTCCGGATTTTAGAAATGCCGCTCCCGCTCCGCTCCCGCTCCGGCAAAAAAAGGGGTTTGCTCCGCTCCGCTCCACGCTCCGCTCCGGATCCCTGGTTGTTATAACAAGAAAAGTGGTGAACTGATATACTTTTTAACTACGATATAAGAAATTACAAATGAACAGAAAGTAAAGGACAAAATCATTGGTGCCTACGACAATATTTAAGTTTATTAGGTCCGTTTCCGTACCTGATAAATTTTGATAATTATAACAAAATTTTACTGGAAGTCAATCGTTTACACAAAAAAGGCAAAAAAAAATGAGATATAGAGGAATCGCAGGTTTTTGCCGAAAATTGTTTCCCAGTAAAATTTGCAAAAGTTAGCACACAATTATCAGCTGGTTTTAATCATAAACAAATCATATGTGAGATATATTGCACAATGTCAATTTGAAGTTTAATAGAAAATATAAATATGTTTAGGTTTAAAACCGGTAAATGAGCTAATGGTAAATTGGCAAACATCTACAACAAATTTACAATGAGGTGTATTTGTTACAAAAATGTGTCACATATCGGCGGAAGTCATTGTTAATGTTTAAATTGACCTGTGTATGTAGAAACACTTATACTGGCAGCAAGGATTAGTTAAAAAAAAGAATTTTTCAATAGAAATATGTTGAAAAAAAAAAAACTAAAAGCTAAATGCCTTTTTCCCGCTAAAGGCCGGTATGCACCTCTAGCGAAATTTTCGGTAGCAAAAATTTATTTAAGTCTACAACAAAAAAACAGGGCTGTGTACACAAATTTTAAACCAGCTAATCGCTTTTAAAAATTGTTGATATATGTTCCAAATATTCCTTAAATAAATTGTTTATTATTTACAGACCTTTTAAAACTTTTACGCACACAAGGATTGTAATAAATTAAAAGTTTGCTGCCAAAATATGCTTTGACAACCCTGTTATTTCATTAGAGGTGCGTACCAGCTTACGAAATTGAACGCTACCGAAAATTTCGTTAGCATAAATAGCAATGCATTTCTTATGGGAATGGAATTTTTCGCTAGAGGTGCATACCGGCCTTAAACGACTTTAAAAAAGCCAGATCTAGCGGGAAAAAAACCAAATTCATAATGCTGAATTTCATACTTATAACCATCTTACATTCAGTTTGAATATCTTCTACACGCCTGCCTAGACAACAGGACAAAATATTCGAAATATCGATCAAATCCAATAAAAATTCGTCTTGACAGAATTCAAGTAGTAACATTTGCTGAAGAAAATAATGTGTACAAATTTCAAATTTACGAAGCTACAAAAATAACGACCCACAAATGAATCTTTTTTTATATTTTCTTTAAGTTTTGAACGAAAATACTAGATAAGAAAAAATATCTACTTTAAAATTCAATATCTCTACAAAATAACAATTAAAGTTAAAAAGTACACACAAAAAAAATAATTTTTGGATTCAATCACAAAATTAATTGACCCAATTATTTTTTAATTGAAATGTTGTCTTCAATCACACACAGAAAAAAATATCACCAAAATATTTCCAATTAAAAAGTTAATTGAAGTTGAAAATTTTTTCAATTAATAAATTAATTGATACAATTAACTTTTTAATCATGATAGAAACATTAAGTTAATTAAGTCAATGATTGAAATTTTTAAAATGTTTAATTAAAAAATTAATTGATACAATTAACTTTTTAATCAAATTCGGAAGACTAATTCAGTTAAAAAAAGTGCTGATTTTTTTTTAACTTTTTAATTAAAAATGTATTTCAAACAATCATTTGTTAATCCAAATAAAAACTCTAAGCCAATCTAACTAAGTAATTAAAAATAGTTACCTTTTTAAAAATAGTTACCTTAATAAATTAATTGCGTTTTGCAATCAACATCAATTAAATTTTTAATTGAATCAATTAAAAAATTAATTGAATTTTGCTGAAAAAATCAATTAATTTTTTAATCAAGAATTTTTTCTATGCCCAATTAAAACTGTGATTGATACTATCATTTTCGTGATTGAAGACATTTCAATTAAAAAATTAATTGGATCAATTAATTTGGTGATTGAATCAGAGGAAAAATTTTTTGTGTGCAGAAATGATTGCATCAATAACCAAAGTCAATTAAAAAATTATTTCATACTATTAATTATCGTGATTGATTTTTGTTTTAATTAGAAAATTAGTTGAAACAATTAAATTGTTAATTGAATATTTTTGAAAATTCAATTAATATTTTAATTGGAAATATTTTGGGGAAAATTTTTTCTGTATAGTGCATACATTGACAATAAAATTAAACCAAAATCATAAATCAAAGAAAGAGTTAAGAATATTAAGATGACAACTGTTTGTTTAACATAGTACAATAATACTTGAAATAATCATAAAAAATAAAGGAACTTAGAATATTATACATATTAAATTTATATGGATTTCGGATGTTTGACAAATTGTATGCATAATATTTTGTGTGGCCTTTCAATGGCATTTCCATATCAGAGAACGGCTGCGATCTACCGCAACCGACCAGCGTATTTAGTAAACACCAATATGTGCAATCTTAAAACACCAATTGGTAAAAAAAATGTCAACCACCAATATCCAATGTAACCGACGGCTGTCGGTGTTTGTTAGTATGAGTGTTGGTCTCTCGAAAACACCGTAGTAAAGCAATCACACAAATTGGTTACCCATATCTCAGCAGTTTGGTATTCTCTTATTTGGTACTCTCTCAATTCTCTTGAGCTAATGCCAACTGCTGGCAATTGTTGTTGTTGAGTGCAATCACACTTAAGTGCCACACTCGTTTTTTGTTTACCGAGCATTGTTACGATGTCGATTGGTTTAAGATTGCAAGACACTGCATACACAAAAAAAAATTGTTTTGTTCAATCACGAAATTAATTGATCCAATTAATTTTTAATTGAAATGTCTTCAATCACAGAAATTATAGTATCAATTAAAAAATTAATTGAAGGTCAATAAAAAGTTAATTGACCCAATTAAAAAATTAATTGATACTATTATTTTTGTGATTGATTTTTTTTCAATTAAAAAAATTGTTGAATCAATTAAATTTTTAATTGAATATTTTTTAAAACTCAATTAAAATTTTAATTGGAAAAAAATTCGTGAAATTTTTTTGTGTGTACGAACATTGTTATATACTAATGGTGTTTTAATTCCCGCATTTGTATCAATGTAAAAGATCGCATGGTAATTGGTGTCTTACTCACTGCCACCGACATTTTGTGGGTAAGATTGCAATACGAAAAAAAGCCATCGGTTGCAGTTCTCTGTTCCATATCTTACCAATAACTGACTTTCAATTCTATAGAATAACTGAATCACTTCTTATGAATTAAAGTGTCCACCAAAAATTGTATACATATTTCCAAACGCATGACTTATTAGACCAACATTACCCATGTTATGAAATGAATAATGATTACCATCTTAAAAATGGATTGTTTTCATGATTAAATGTTGGCTATGGCAGCAAAAAACAATAAAAAAAGAACAATCATTTAATATGCCATATGAATGTTTTCAAACGTATTTTTGTATTAAATTTAAAATGAATATTTTTTAGTTACTTTCACATAAATTAGGTACATGACAACGCGATAATAGGGAACGCATATAAGGGAATGGAGTACCTTTTATTCCTACTTCGTGTTATTTTATGTACAAAGAAAAACTGATTAAAAACAAAGAAGAAAATATTAGGAAACAAATCGTAAACACGTATGAACTCAGAAAGGGCTGACTAAGATTTCGCACTTGTCATTTTATTTCTGGACACTGGCATTAATACGTCAATTTTCTGCAAAATTTTGAGACATATGTGTGAATGTAGCTGTGAGTGATAATGCCACAAGTGGGTGGTAAATTTATGAAGCTCTGTTAACTAATTAACAGAGCTCTGAAAAAATGGTTTGTGTCCGTGCTAACTAAATTCGGAATGTATCTTCACGCACATCTTTCAAATAAGGTATGACCCAAATTTTTCCGGCTGTCGGTCTAGTTTCTACGTTAATAAATGTGAATTTTCGAACCGTTTTTTTTTACAAAACTGGCTATAAATCAAAAAGTGTTCGGTGTAAAGATTCTAAGTAACTGGTTGGAAATGTAGCCAATACTTCCACCTATCCGCTAAAGTTGCATTTAGGCAGATATCTCTGTCAGAACCGGAGTTATGCGCTAATGAATTGAATTGTATCCGTGAAATGTGGACTTTTGCATAGTAAACTATTATACTAATTTTTATTTAAAAGTTGTTTTTTCGGGTAGAATAAAACAGAAATGGTTTTAAACCGGTTATGGCAACATGGTTGTAGTGATTCGTTTGTTTGGAAAGTCATATTTTGCAAAGACAAAAACACGCGAATTTTTTAAAAAAATCTTTTTAAACCGGATATGGATATAAATCGAATGTATATGTAAAAAGCGCCTCAGACGGAAAGTATTTTATTTAACCTGGCTATGGATGCAAATGAATAAATATTTCTGCTTTTAACTACAATTTGGATATACAAAGCGCCGCAGGCGAAAATAACAAGAGCGCGATTTTTTTGAAAAAAATGTTTCAATTTTCGTAGTAAACCAGATATGAATATAAACCGGTTAATATCTACGGTTTTAGTGGTGATATCCGCCTAAATTTAACTATGACGGATAGGTAAAAATGTTAGCTACAAAATGGAATCAGTTAATTAGCACCATTATATCGAGTCGTTTTTGAGATGTTTTGTAAAAAAACCGGTTCCAAAAAAACACGTTTTCATCTGTATATCCGGAACGGATATATCGAATATATCGATTTATGCATAATTTGAAAGGGGTTATCATTAGCTTGCTATAGATGTATACTTCAAAGTAATCGGTTCATCAGCAACGGTTTTATTAACGATTATTTACTTACAGCCTATTTCTGATATCCGAACGAAAGCAATTGCGAACAAACGGTAGTCACTCACTTTCGTCTAGATTTGGGTTTCTCTAACTTCCTTTACTTCGTTCGCAAGGCTTACGTTACTGTCAAATGCTAGCATTAACAGATTTCAATTTATTCAATTTCCTGAAAAAGGCCCATACATTTTAAAAATTATTTCCATAAAATTCAATCTGGCATCGCCATTCATTTGGCAAACTTTTCCCGCATCTGATATTTGGTTTAGCTCATTATTAATTCTTTTAACAAATTAGCCCGTGTAGAGATATAAGGATTTGTATATCCATATTTCTGCATTAATTACAGTTCAGTTATCCTTTTAATGAGTATTTCATTCGAAATGTATGTGTTTGTTCGTGTTAGACTTTCTCTTAAACGGTCCCTATGGCGGTTATAAAGAAAAAATAGATCGATATAAATCACTTTTATCACATATTTGCATTTTAAAGCTTTAATAAATTTATCAATTATTAAGTTTTTCCTTATTTATGAAAGCCTTTTTCCACAAAACGAAAGGTCTTTACCAAGTGAGTGGTTTTGACTTTTCAGTTCGACAAAATGCAAACGTATCGAGTTAGAGAAACCCAATTTTAGAGGTTACGTTACGTCTTCGTTCGCATTAACTTTCGTTTAGATTCCCCTTAGAGAAACCAAAATCAGCTGATTTTCGTTTTGTATGCGAACGAACAGCAGAATTCGGATATCAGAAATAGGCTGTTAGACGAGTAATGTGTTAAACGAATAACGAATAATAACATCCTGGCGGCTTTAACCGGGTAACTGGTTACCATCTATGAAGTTTTGGAAGAATAGAATAAAATTTTATTGAGGCTTATTTTCTTTCTTTTACATAAGAATATTCTTTACAGAAGAATGTATTGTCTACTTAGAACCAGGGCTGTGGAGTCGGAGCCGGAGTCGGAGTCTTGGAGTCGGAGTCTGAAGATTTTGCTGGAGTCAGAGCAGGAGTCGTAGAAATTTGGCTCGACTCCGACTCCGGCGAAATAAAATTTGAAGAACACTTCATATTTTGTAACAAAAGAAATATTTCGACAAATTAGATTCCATTAGGGGTTTTAATCGAAAAACGTAAAACGAAGTACTGGATTTCAGGTCATTCACAGTATATTTTATGAGCGAAATTTAACGGTGATATAAAAAGTAGGTTTTACTAGAATATGGGCTGAATTTTATTATCCATTTTTATCATATTAAAATAACGATTTTTGACACTATCTCTTAATAAAAGTCCAATTTTAAGGCAATATAGCAGTAGAACCTAACGTTCTGAATTTTTATCAGGCATGTCGAGATCGAGGATGGATTATACCGGACAATTTTGTGATATAGCACCTACATATAAACTAATCTTCCGATTGGTTTAGGACGTTTTTCCCAGTCTACAATTTTCATAAGATTTGTCAGAAATGTTGAATTTAGAGTTATTTGAGACCCATAAATAAACGAAAATTTCCCGTCGGTCCAGATTTTGAGACAGCCCTACATATTTACTTGAGAAATATCCATAACTGATAGACCATTTATAAATCGATGTTTCACCATTTTACTTCTATAGAAACAATATTCGTAACTATCCAGCTATTCCTGTCATCTGTTGTCTGATAGTGGTTATTTAAAATTGCGCCGTCCTAATTTTTGACAGTTTATGTTTGTTTTATATATCCGACACATTACATTTTTTAACATCTATACTTTCTATCTGCCCAAAATTATTATTTTTGTTTATTTTTTCTTTTTTATATAGATTTATTTTTTATAAAATGCCTATATAGACCAATACCAGGATTTTACTTCTAAAACTTATGGAAGCCTAGTTATTTTTTGAAATCTTGTGTTTTTATAAATTGCCAGTAAAAAAAGAGCTTCCAAAAAAGTAGTTTGGATCCCCAATATGTGATCCGGAAGTAGTGCAAACTTGGATCATCTCCAATGAATTTTACATTTGATTGTCCTAGGACGGGAGTACTCCCATTGCTTTGGAAGTTGTGCCCTGGAATAAAGAAATAGAAAAAGCGAAACAAAAAAAAATTCAACCAATTTCACTTTTTTTCATTAATATTTTTTTATTATACTATTATTTTCCTATTTTCTCATTTTTTACAATTTGAAAAACTTTTTCGCTCCGACCAGTGGTTGAACCTGAACGCCTTAGCACACTCAGCCACAAACGCCATTGAACATAAAGCGTCAAAAGGTCAATTGAAATGTTTGTGATATGATCGTAATACGATACCAAGGAATAACATTCTAATTGCTTCTCGAGATGTTATTTATTAGTAACATATGAAGGAAAAAATAAGAAACGCAGGTTCAAATCTCACCAGCGGCAATTTTTTTTTATCAAATATTTTTCTAAAAAATAATTTTTTATGTTACGCATCGTTTTTATTTTTTATTTTCGGCATATATTTTCGTATAAATATATTTATATCCTGCGCCACACTGTGGAACAGGGTATTATAAGTTAGTGCATATGTTTGTAACACCCAGAAGGAGACGAGATAGACACATGGTGTCTTTGGCAATAATGCTCAGGGTAGGTCCCTGAGTCGATATAACCATGTCCGTCTGTCCGTCCGTCCGTCTGTCTGTGAACACATTTTTGTGATCAAACTCTAGGTCGCAATTTAAGTCCAATCGCCTTCAAATTTGGCACATGTTCCTAATTTGGGTCAGAATAGAACCCTATTGATTTTGGAAGAAATCGGCTCAGATTTAGATATAGCTCCCATATATATCTTTTGCCCGATATGCACTAATATGGACCCAGCAGCCAGTTTTATACCGATTTGCTTGAAATTTTGTACAAACATAACACTTAGTAGTATAGTCAAGTGTGCAAAATTTGATTGAAATCGGTTCAGATTTAGATATAGCTCCCATATATATCTTTCGCCCGATATGGACTAATATGGTCCCAAAAGCCAGAGTTGGTTGAAATTTTGCACAGAGAGTAGATTTAGCATTGTAGCTATGCGTGCCAAATTTGGTTGAAATCGATTCAGATTTAGATATAGCTCCCATATATATCTTTCGCCCGATATGCACTTATATGGACCCAGAAGCCAGAGTTTTATCCCGATTAGCTTGAAATTTTGCACAAGGAGTACAATTGGTAGTATAGTCATGTGTGCCAAATTTGATTGAAATCGGTTCAGATTTAGATATAGCTTCCATATATATTTTTCGCCCGATATGGACTTATATGGCTCCAGAAGCCAGATTTTTTGGCAATTTGCTTGAAATTTTGCACTAGGAATACAATTAGTAATATAGTCATGTGTGCCAAATTTGATTGAAATTGGTTCAGATTTAGATATAACTCCCATATATATGTTTTTCTGATTTCGACAAAAATGGTCAAAATACCAACATTTTCCTTGTTAAATCGCCACTGCTTAGTCGATAAGTTGTAAAAATGACTCTAATTTTCCTAAACTTCTAATACATATATATCGAGCGAAAAATTATAAATAAACTTTTGCGAAGTTTCCTTAAAATTGCTTCAGATTTAAATGTTTCCCATATTTTTTTGCTAAAATTGTGTTCCACCCTAGTGCATTGCCAACTTAAATTTTGAGTCTATAGATTTTGTAAAAGTCTATCAAATTCTGTCCAAATCGAGTGATATTTAAATGTATGTATTTGGGACAAACCTTTATATATAGCACCCAACACATTTGACGGATGTGATATGGTATCGAAAATTTAGATCTACAAAGTGGTGCAGGGTATAATATAGTCGGCCCCGCCCGACTTTAGACTTTCCTTACTTATTTTTCCATTAAAAATCAACAACAAAAAAAATAAATATTCTCTTAATTTGCAAAACCTTCTCAAAAGAACTTCCATGGAAGTGAAAAAGTCAAACGGCACATGTTCAAATCCTAGCGGGGATAAAATTTATTTTTTTTTTTATTATTTTATTTTTTTACTTTTTTTATTAATTTTCTATTTTTTTATTAATTTATTTAAGTGTCCAAAATTTGACCTTAAAATAACCTGATTGCGTACTTTCTAATACTTGTCCACAACGTAGAAAAAAATCATTGGGGCATCAAAAGATGCGCTTTAAAAGAAATGTTTGTGGACTTGTCCAAAAGGACTGCATCGGGAGTGGAAAAAATCATTGGGGGATCCCACGATGCGCTGTAGAAGAAATGTTTGTGGACTTGTCCAAAAGGACTGCATCTGAAGTTGAAAAAAATCGATGGGGTAGTCTGGGATGGGCTTTAAAAGAAATGTTTGTGGAGTCGAGCAAAATTGACTCGACTGCTTAGAACTATCTTCGTCTTATTCTAATACACGATGATGTGTGAGAAATGCTACTAGCATGATTAAAATGGATTATACACCCTCAAAAAAATCGCTTCTTTAACATACACAGTCTCACATAAATTTACGTACCTTTGAGGTTTTTACCTTATAACTAAACATGTTTCTTGTTGTTGTTTATAATCCAGACTAAAAAAATCTTCTTGAAAATTGACAAATACTTTGTTTTTCAAATTAATTTACAAAATCTAAAGCATATATATGCATATTATATTATATTTTATTAATTAAAGAAAATACAATTTCTTAAACCGTATGTAAACTTGTGTAAGACTGTGTATGTTCCAAAAATATTTTGCAGGAAGCACATATATTATTGGATACTGCCGAAACATTAATATGTTTGTTTTATGTGAACATATTATATGTTTGGAAGCATTTTGAGCCCAATAATATTATATGCTTGGAACAATTTTTCCCAAAGACGATTGTGCTCATTGCATAACATTTTCACTTCCACGAAATATTTTAGTTCTTGGCACCTTTTTCTGTAATACAAATAATGTTGAAGAAATTATTCACTTTTATAAATTTTTTAAATTTTACCTTTCGCCTGCACGGAGAATCGAACCGAGGACCATACAGTTTGTAAGCCAACACACTATCCACTGGACTACGTAGCTGTTATAGTCACCAGTAGATAATTATCGTTATAAGTTACATTTATATAGCATGTTTTGCAGCGCCCACGAGCCCATGCAAGCATAACATTATTTAACAGAAACATACATTTGTTGGCCACGTGGAGCAGTGGTTAGCATGTCTGCCTTGCATGCAAAGAGTTGTGTGTTCAATCCCTGCTCTGGCCGAACACTTTTTTTTTGTTTTAATTTACACATTTATATTTAACTATATTAAATTTTTATAATGAAACTTCGAAATGTGGGTTATTGGAGATTTATAGTCAGTAACAGTGCTTGATATAAATGAAATTAACTGATTTTTGTATAAAATATTATTTTTTATTGCAAAAATAACAATTTTGTAACAAAAAACTGTTTTTGGTACAAAACTTTAAAATTTGGAAGGAATTCAAAAACTTTAACAAAAGAAGAACGTGGAGTCGAATATAAACATACATAAATAATTTTATAATATAAACATAAATTTATTTAGGCGTGAACAGTTATTTACTAGCATTTAACACCATCGCTCTAAAATGACTTTTATTTTTCTTTAATAATTCATTTTAAAGAAAATAAACTTTTTAAATTGTTTTAACTGCAAAACTCGAACTTAATGCCCGCTTTTATATTTGAAGGTGTCCGTCAACTCCTCGTAGACTACTTATTAATAAAGAGGAACTAAACTTTGTTTTTATACATTTTACTGTGTAATTCTTCACTATTTCCTATCAAATTTTTGGTCTTATCATAAAACAGTTTTCCGAAACAACATATAAGCGGTTTCACAGAAATTATTCTCTTTTGATTCTTTCGCTGTGTTATGTTGAAATCATTCGTCAACTCTCCTGGTTTCCATCTCTATTTCTTTCTCTATACTCTCTCTGTCGCTTTGAATAAAATATCACAACATATGTATGTTTAGTCGATATTTGTAAATTTATATATGTTTGCATTCACACATATGATTTTTATGAAACATTCATGCCCCAAACATTATATATTCTAACATATTAACATAAATGTCCCAAACATTTAGTGTTAGTTTAGGAACATTGCATGTTTGCACTTAAATATATTGTGTTTTAAAATTGTGCCCGAAACACTTTTGTTTATATCGGAACATATGAAAAACATATTTTTCTAACAGTGTGCATGTGTATACTTGTATATGGTAACATAATTATATATATCACAGTTTGATGTTATAGTATTTAAAGTGGCTACAATTGAAGCGGTCGTTCAGGTACATTTTGAACGGTGGTATTTGATATCAAAAATTTTTTGTAATTTTTTTTTGTCTTGTATTTAGTTTAAAACTTATGCTAAATTATTTTCTTTTTTATGTGTTTTAGCCCCTGTGGGAGCCAGATGTTGTTTTTTTGTAGAGAGGAGGCAGATCGTGGATCGTTGAGTTGCTGAATATTTCGTTGAGGATTCCAACGGAGGAAAGGTAAGTTGGCTCAGCCCATATAGTTTGTTTTTCAATGCCATAGATTTCGTTCATTAGAATATTTTCGTGGTTTTGCAGTTTTTCGGAAAAAAGTTTTTGATGTCGAAGAGCGTATGTGCAAAATGGCTCAACTCCTGAGTTTTCATATATACATATATAAGTACTAGCGGACCCAGTTGCACTTTGTTGCAACCAACCAAAGAAGAAATGAAATATTATAGTTTATTTTATGAATATGAAATTTAATATTGTCAATCCAAAACATTTTGACATATAATGTTTTTCGTTGGCCCATTTGAAGCGAGTACAAACAAGCAATTTGGAGCTCCAACTCTTGAGCAGGCCCCGTATAGCTGTCCATGTGAAAAACACGGCTCCTCCAAATGTAATCCACATATTTGAAGCGTTTGCCCTTGCGCCTTATTGATGGACATGGCAAATGATAGACGCACTGGGAATTGCAAACGCTTAAATTCAAAGGCATATCTGTTGGAATCAGTGGAATACGTGGTATGAGCACAATTTCACCTTTCGCAGTTCCGGTCAATTTTGTGGCTTCAATTAAATTTGACATCAATTTTCGTACTGCTAATCTTGTGCCAGTACACAGTTTTGGTGCATTTAAATTTCGCAGTAAAATAATTGATGAGCCAACCTTTAAATTCAAACAATGCAGTGGCATACCAGGTGGTTCCAATGAATTTAAAAATTCAATGCGATAGTTTACTGCATCATCTGCATTCATTGCGATATCAACAGACTTATATGAAGTCACTGCACCCGGCAATTGGCAAATTGAATTTGAAAATTAATAGCATTAACGTGTAAATTTTTTGGTGCGAGTATTGAGCGTCCTCTCAACCAATTGTGATTCCTGTAATTTTGACCGATGATTGGGAACACACTTTCAATCAACCCTTCTGTTGATTGGAGGATGATACAAAAATTGGTCGGCAATGTCATTAATCCATTTGTAATATTGAGTCGAACTTTGCCATTTCCAATATCTAACAATTGCTTCCAGAACCTATCGGCAGATTGGTCGTTGTGCATTTGAACGCGCATATTTATGTCTAATGTCAATTTTTGCACATGTCGCCACAGAAAAGAAGTCTTTAAACATGCGTTGATCTCATACGTCGGTGTTGATCGTGGCACCACAGGTAATATTTGACGAAAATCGCCTGACAATACTATTAAAGCACCACCAAAAATGGCTTGGTTCTGACGTAGATCTTGCATTGTACGGTTTAATGTTTCCAGTGATTTTTTGAGTCATTGTACATTCATCCAATAAAATAATTGCTGCTTGTTGCACCAAATGAAGTCATTTGAAATGCCCCATTATATTATTGAATGTGAGACATTCCAGCAGTTTCACCCTGAAATTTGGCCGCATCACAATGTGGACATCTCACTGTCGTTTCACCAATAATAGCATGTTCACTATAATCATTTTCACTATTGTAAACGAAAGCAGCATATTCCATATTTTGCACAGCACGACGTGAAGTTCGTGTCGTTCGTCTCGATGTTGGTTTTAATGGAGTTGAATATTGCAGATGTATGACGACGTGCGTTTCGTAATAGTTGAATTTGGTTCTGTTGTGAGCGTTCCTCAACACTTTGTATTCTGCTTTGATTAAACCTATAGGTAGAATTACGCGTACGTCGACCTATATTTGATCTTCGCGTTGGTGGCATTTTTTCTTGAGCAATGACAATTGAAACCACTTTTTAGATATTAAATATTTGCCAATATTTACGAAACTCCAAAAAATCACATTTGTATGTTGTCAATCAAATTTAAAAAATTAAATTTGATTGACAACATACAAATAATTAGGATTAAAAAACAGCCTAATTGTATGCTACACAAAACGTATTCAGCCACCTGTAATTTTGTTTACTCGTATCCAAGCAATGCTGTATAACAAAACAAAAATTGTTTCCATTCATATAAAATTTATATGAAAACGGGTAATGTTTAGAAAAATCGCCATATCTCGGCGAACCGAAAATACTTTTAAATTTTTGTTGTTTAATAACAATCCTTACTGCGTCTTCTACAAAACGTATTTAGCCACCTTGTATAGGAGCAGTTTTGTTTGCAAGGGTAAGTATTTGTTGTTAAATAGAAATGAAAAAGACCCAGCTATTCCTTTTGCTTTTTGTAGTGTTTTCTTCCATGCGAGTTGAATTTCAATAGATTGTCAAAAGATACTCCTAAGTATTTGAAAGATGTTTTGAATGGTATTTCAATTCCATCTAGGAAGGCGGCTTGTGTCTTACTTTCTGGGACAACATTTTTCGGACATTTTCCGGACGCGTTTCGGATGCAAATGGCTTCGGATTTTGCAGCGTTAATCTTGATGCCCCACGTTTTATTTAAATTGCTGATAATGTTCAGGTGGTTTGACGCGTTATGTAAGGCTTGGCTTGGTGATTTATGATGCGAGTATATTATGCAGTCATCAGTATATAAAATGGTTTTGGAATAGTTAGTAGTATATGGGAAATCGTGAAGGAAGAGGTTAAACAGGAATGGAGCAAGAACACTTCCCTGTGGTACCCCACTACTAATCATTCCTGTTGAAGACGACGTGTCTTGTACAGAGACTAGAAATTTTCGTGCTGATAAATAGCTCATGATTAACTTGATGAGATAAGGATCGATACCAAGGCCTGTCAATTTATATAGAATTCCTTTATGGCAAACAGAGTCAAATGCCTTTTCTATATGCAAAGAGATTGCCACTGTGCAAGTTTGGTATCGTAGTCCTGCAATGTCATTGTGAAATTTTAGTAGAGCATGTTGGGTTGAGTGTTTTCGTTTAAATCCAAATTGAAAGTTTGATATAGGATCTATAATAAGCTCCTTTTCGATTTTATCTTTCACTAATTGTTCTACTACTATCCCAACATTGGACAGTAAAGAAATTGGACGAAAATCAGTAGTTGTCATAGCGACTTGCTTCTTTTTAATGTGTATGATTTTTGTCTTTTTCCAATCTGTTGGAAAATACCCGTTGTTGATGCAGTGATTGTATATTAACGTAAATAGCTTTATTGTTGAATCTGGAAATTTCTCAATGAAGAAGTTTGAAATTCCATCGATACCACTGGATTTGTTATTATTCATCGCATTAATAACCTCTTTAACCTTTTCAGGACTTGGGAAGTGGTAGTCATCCGGATTGTCAAGAGAGCGAAAATGTTGATCAAAAGTGTACATATGTTCTGGAATGGATTCTACGCAAGATGTCACCTTATTGTCCAAAAATTGTTATTCAACAGACGAACGGAACGGACGTGTTTTTTTAATAGCGGATAAAATCATCGTAACAAGTACCTACTACGAATTTCAAGTGTGGTGGGATATTAGGCCACCATGCAGTGAAATTCAAAGACATCCACTGGGTTGATAACTTCAGGGCCCAGTGGACGGGTATCGACTGGAGTTATAAATTTGGGCAATGACCAAGAGTTAGGCCCACTTAGTCGACCTGTAGACCGGTCGCAGGTGGCGACAATTTGACAAGTCGAACCTTTTCCAAGGTAACGGCATCAACAGGAGGTAATCCCTCACGAAAGAGATTCAAGGAACGTAGAAATGCTTTGTTTATCCTAAAGAAATTAGGATCAGTCGACCCAAGCACGTTGTCGGCTAAACAAAGCGATTCCTTAAAATGGGCTCAAGGAATTCTTGAGGCTGGAAAAAGGGAACGATCACCGGATGAGCTGCCATCCTCCAAAAGGGATCGACGATCGTTTGCCTCAGTTGCTAAAGATAGCCTTGTGATGGCTATCATAAATAAAGGAGCATTGGACGGTATGGTTCCATAGCAAAAAGGGGGGAAATTGAGAATGCTTTGTCTGGCGTCTACTCACAGGTGCTGGAAAAGTTTCCCGGCCCAGATCCTCGACACCAAGAGGCTGGTTGGTATCAAGGACGATTTAAGCTAGTCGCATTTGAGAACCAGAGGTCTATAGAATGTTTTAAAGCTGCTCTGATACTAATTGGTGAAGTTTGGGAAAGAGCTGCTCTAGAGTTAGTCGAGAAGAAAGACATACCGGCTCGACCAAGAGCACATGCGTGGATACCTGCAAACCCTCCTGACCCTGAATCTATTTTAAATAGACTGAAACAATGCAATCCAGATCTTCCAACAGCTGATTGGAAGGTTGGCCGTTTGGATGAAGTGGATGGGCCAAGACGGCATGCAGTGTTTATTTTGAACACTAGTCTTTGCCACATCTAGCAAAGTCTCAGGGCCGTGTATGTTATGGCTTTCATTATATCCAAATGAAGGTGTATAAAAACGATCAGCTAAAGGATTCAGAAATGGACAAGCCTCTGTCTGAATCAGAAGTAAGCGGATCCTCTTGCGAAGTCGAGGGAGATACCAAAGTTGAAGGCATGGATAGATAGCGTATGCGTGAGGAGGCTTCTACTGCCTCAGAACTCACCAAAGTTGAACCTATGGTTATTGCGAGAGTCACCGATATCTCTGAAGAGGACACTCTTGATGACACTGTCGTTGCCAGTTTAGAAATAGCCAAATGCAAATATTGGGTATCTTCGGTCTATATGGGACATAACAGGGAGATGCCTCCATGTGCCGTTAAGACCTTAGTGAGGAGTCACTGAAAACAAAGACGAAACTCATTATGGGATGCGATGCGAATGCGCATCATAGTATATGGGGAAGTAGTGATACTAATGCAAGGGGAGAGTCGCTAATAGTTTATTTTGCGTACTAATCTGGTAGTTTGCAACAAGGGAGATGCCCCAACCTTTGTCACTAAAAACAGGCAAGAGGTTTTGGACATCACCTTGGCCTCGCAAGAACTGAATGAAATGATATCTGAGTGGCATGTTTTAAGTGAACACAGCTTCTCAGATCATCGCTACATCAGTTTCAAATTTGATGTTCATACCACCAAGACCATATTTCCGCCAAATGTTTGGAAAGCTGACTAGAATAGGTATAGGGAATCGTTCAATATGATGATACAGGAAATACCAGAGACAAATATGAGCACTGTGCAAGTTATCGAACACGCAGTGGAGAGGATTACTAAGGCCTTCAACATTTCACTGAAAGCTGCATGCCCTAAAGGGAAGCCAAGGGGGAAAAATCGACCACCATGGTGGTCTACGGAGTTAGGTAATATGAGGAAATCGTGCAGGAAGCTCTTTAACAAAGCAAAGTCAACCAGAGCTCCTGTGGATTGGGACGCTTACAAGAAGAATCTGAGAGGATACAAGCGAGAACTGAGAAAGGCTCAGCATAACTCTTGGAATGATTACTGCAGCAGCATTGAGAATACGTCCGAGGCTTCCAGACTACGGAAGGTGCTAGCATCCACGAGCTCCGCTCCAGGTTTCATTAAAACATCGGAGGGCAATTGGACAACGTCCAGTGAGGAGACGCTGGAGGTACTATTGGACACACATTTTCCCGGAAATCAGACGGTTGAACCATGCACTGGCGGTGCCACAGTGGCTCAGCGGTCGTTTCCTATCGAGGAAATTGTATCAGAATCTAGAATAAAATGGGCGTTAAATAGCTTTGGATCATTCAAATCCCCCGGACCTGATGGAATTACTCCGGCGGAGTTAAAAGCGGTGGCTGACAGAATTATCCCCTGGTTGTCGGCGATATATATAGGATGTATCAACTTAGCATATATTCCACGAAAGTGGAGAGAATCAAAAGTCGTTTTCATACCTAAAGCGGGAAAAGCCTCTCACTCGAATGCGAAGGATTTCCGACCAATCAGCTTATCATCATTCCTACTTAAGACTCTGGAGAGGATGATAGATATTTATCTTAGAACTAGCGTCGATTCAAGTTTGCTCTCGAAACGACAACATGCATACTCGAAAGGCAGGTCTACTGAGACTGCATTACATGAACTAGTCAGCTTTATTGAAAGCTCACTATCTGTCAAAGAATACACAATCGTGGCATTTCTTGACATCGAAGGGGCGTTCAATAACGTCCATCCGAGCTCGATATTAAATGAACTGACAACTCTGAATGTTGATCCAGGTATACTTAGGCTGTTAGGCGAACTTCTAAGGAAGAGACGCATTTCAGCCACACTAGGACAAGCAAGCATACAAAGGTATGTGAACAGAGGCACTCCTCAAGGAGGAGTTCTATCACCTCTTCTTTGGAATGTTGCTATACACGATCTTCTGGTTTCCCAAGAAAAAGAAAGGATACAAGTGGTGGCATACGCAGATGATGTGGCGCTAGCAGTCAGGGAAAATTCCCATCAACAGTTAGAGATATTATACAGAGAGCCCTCCGGATGACTGAGAAATGGGCGAAAGATAATGGTCTTGGGGTAAATCCTGCAAAGACAGAACTAGTCATGTACTGCAAAGATCGCAAAACTCCCACGGTTAGGCTCATTTCCTTAGGGGGTACTGAAATTCCATTTAGGGAGTGTGCAAAATACCTTGGCGTTATTTTGGACAGGAAGCTGAACTTTAAGCTTAATATTGAAGAAAGGGCGAGGAAAGCAACGGTAGCTTTATACTCGTGCAAAAAGGCAATAGGGAAAAAGTGGGGACTAAAACCAAAAATTGTACATTGGCTATACACGGCAATGGTTAGACCTATAATGCTATATGGTGTTGTAGTCTGGTGGCCGGCATTTCACCAGCCGACAAGTTTAGACAAAGTTCAGCGTATGCTTGTGTATCTCAGGTGCATTCAGCAAGACAGGAACAAACTCCCTTAATGTCATATTGCATCTATTGCCTTTAGACATTTTGGCCAAACAGTCAGCTGCAACAACGGCTGTGCGGTTGCGCGAGCTATCGCTGTGGTCGGAAAAAAGTTACGGTCACAGTTCGGTCCTCAAAATAATGGCAGATGTGCCTAACGTAGTGGATTAGACTTTGGCGAGTCCACTTTTCGACAAAAAGTTTGAGACTCTAATTCCCAACAGTGAGGCGTGGTGTACACAGACCCCGGGGAATAAAAGATATATAGATTTCTACACTGATGGCTCCAAATTGGATGGCCAAGTGGGTTTCGGAGTATATTCTAAAGATCTGGAACTTCGAATAGCGAAAAGATTACCTGATCACTGTAGTGTTTTTCAGGCTGAAATATTAGCAATAAGAGAAGTGGTGAATTGGCTGAGAAGTAATGCTCCAAGCAATATTGGCATTAATATATACTCAGACAGTCAACCTGCAATAAAATCCTTGGACTCTGTGTTCCTCAACTCGAAAACGGCCATCGACTGCCGCAAATCTCTCAATGAGATGGCTGAGCAGCACAATATTCACCTAATATGGGTGCCTGGCCACAGGAACATACCGGGGAACTACGAACCAGATGAGCTAGCAAGGCTAGGAACTACCTTACATATTCCAGGGGAACTAGAATCTGTTGGTGTGCCTCTGGCTACCTGCAAGCTCTTACTGCGTGAGAAGGCTGTCATGATGGCAAATGTTCGATGGGAGAATTGTAAGGGTTGTAACGACACCAAGCAAATATGGGCCCATTTAAACTTAAACCGCACACTAGATATGCTAGTGTTCTCGAGACGCCAGATATCACTCCTGATATCTGCTATAACGGGTCGCTGCCTGATAGGCGATTTTGCAAAAACTATTGGTGCGAAGTATAATGACTATTGTATGAGCTGTCATGATGCGGAGGAAAAGGAATCAATAAACCACCTCTTGTGTGAGTGTCCTGCATTTTGTGTAAGGCGTAAGCAAATTTTAGGGGCATATAGCTTCAGATTACTGGCGGACCTGGAAAACGTTAACTTAAGCAGTCTGTTAATGTTTTTGGAACAATCTGGTTGGTTCAACAGAAGAAAATAATCGAGAAGGTTCAACGGTTAAAACTAGAAGTGCCCATATGTAATAGGTACTTTTAGTTAATGTGGTATCACAATGGACTGAATACTCTAAGTGAGCCTGAATCTTAATCGGGCTGCCACTTTAACCTAACCTAACCTAACCTATTGTCCAGATCAGGTACTGAATTTAATGGAATGGTTTCACGAAATATTGATGAATAAAAGTTTTTGAATTGATCTGCTATTTCACTGCTGCTTGTAATTATTGTGCCATTGGTACATAGTTGATTGCAAAAAGGAATTTTATTTTTACCAGATATACTATAAATATCTTTAAACGCTGAAGGACCTGATTTTATGTTAGCCAGTTTATTTCCAAACTTTTGAGCGCTTTCCAATGCTATTGTTTCTTTTAAAATTATCTTTAAAAGTTGAATTTGCTTAGATATAATCTTATACTGGCTACTAAGTCTGTTCCCATGCCTGTAAAATATCTTCTTAAGCTCTTTTTGCCACTGATATTTGATTTTTAGTATTTTTTTAGCTTTCTCCGACAGGGGAGGTTTGCCATCTTTGATGACTGTTTTGGCAGAATGATTATTATGTACATTGGTGAAAGCACTATTGAACTGTGTTATGAGAGAATCAATCTCTTGATTATTGAGATTAATTGAGTGTTCTGGAGTAATTTGGCGCGTCACGCCATCCAAATCGTTGCGAAAATTATCCCAATTCGTATTTTTGTATGAAATAAAAGTTCGCGGTGAAACCATTATAATATCTGAACAAATTTTTAATTTCAGCAAAAGTGGAAAATGATCTGAAAAGGTTGAAAGGGATGAGATTTCGAAGTTACTACTGATTCTGTCAATGAAGTTAGCACTTATTAAAAAGTGATCCAGGAAGGATTGCCCGTTTGGATAAGATGGTGAAGTATCACATAGGCGAGTAATATCTATACTGTTATCATCTAGCCATTTCGACAGAGTTTTACCATTCGGGTTATCTGCACTATGACCCCATACCATGTTTCTTGCGTTGAAGTCACAGCCTAGAACAAATCCATCATAATTACCACATAGTTGTAGTAATTTCTGAAGATCGGAATTCAGAGAGTGTATGTTGATGTTACATGGAATGTAAAATGATCCAACTAAGTACCTTCTGTTTCCGTTGTTGGACGATGATTCAATTTGCACTAAACATGATTTGATTCCAACACTATTAAGAGTCGTGCGGACGTATTTGTATGAGGTTTTTATGGCAATAGCAATCCCTAACGCCGAATTGTCATGAATGAAATAGTAACCTTCAAGTTTTGGTCTCATGTTCCTCCGGAGACAACACTCCTGTATGAATCCAAAGTCGATGTTTTTGTTTTGTAGAATTTTTTGTAATTCAATTTGTCTACTTTTATCGATCAGAGATCGGACATTGAAAGTCAAAAAGTTTAATGATCTATGGTCTATAGCCATATTGTGTTTTAACTTTGTTGAAAAGACGCAAAAATTCGGTTTTTGCATCAGCTTTTGGCATATTTTGAAATTCTTTCATAAAAATACATATCTCCTGCTCTAGGGTCAGTTCTTGGGGCTCCAAGAAGTAGTTGGCTAGTTTCAGGAAGTCTTCAACAAAACTTGGTTTATTTTGTTTGCCACTCTCTTCCGAAGTGTCTGGTTTGAAAGGACTAGCAAATGATTTGCTTTAGGTTCTGACGGAGTAATTCAGAGCTCTTTCTACATAGTTAGCTGCAATCGCTTTTTGTTCCAACGCTGCATGTAACCGTTCTTTCTTAGCAGCAACATACTTTCTGTAAGCAGGGCAACCTCTCCAATTAGCTGGGTGTCCTGGTTTAATGCAGTTTTTACAATATGGTTCTGACGTGTCAGATCTCTGCCTTAGACATTCACCCGGTCCGTGATTATTTTCACACTTCTACACATCTGTATGACGAATTGCAGTTGCGGGCACTTTGACCCCAACGTTGACACCTACGGCATTGAATCTCAGTGTGTATCCCAAACAATTACTTGGTTTTGAAGACCTGTGATATGAGATACGTCACCAATTTTCTTCCCCGGAAGCAAAGTTGCCAAGAAAAGAGAAGTGTCAGTATTATTTTTGATTGAAGTAGCGGTTTTAAATTTACTTACGTCTGCAACTGTTAGTGGTACCCTTTTATTAAGTTCCTCTTTAATCATGTTGATATCTGTATCTGGATATAAACCTCTTATCACCACTGAATCCGTTTTGAATTCCTTAGGGTAAATGAGTATGAATGGATATTTTTTGCCTTCAAATGTTCCATCATTGGCGCATGTACATTTGGATCAGCAAAGTACAGTTTGCTCTTGTTTTTATTCACGTTCTTGATATTAAATGTAAATTCAGGAACTGTGGTTTTCAATGTTTCTACCAACGTTTTAATGTTGACGTTGTATACAAATATAGGTGGACACCATTTTATTCGTGTTTCAGTTTCATTATTCTCATTTTTGTTTGATTTTTTGTTGTCTTTAACAATCGGTTTTGATGTTGGTGGATTGGAGCTCTGAATATCAATATCTGTCAAGACACTTAAAATACCGAATTGGTTTTCGTCTTTAGTGTTATGATTTGTTACACTTTTCGATAAGGAGGAAATATCTATATTGATGGGCGAAATAATATTTTCTATGCGTTGTCTTTTGCGGTCATTAGTAATGGGTGTTGTTTTTGTTTGCATGGCTAATTTGCCAATTGTTGTTGAAGATGTTTTAAGTTGAGATGTTGTGGGCACCTCCTCCTCTACTACATCGCAGTCCATGTCAGGCGGCAAAGAACCAGGCACCTTCATTGCATAGAATTGCAATTTGATGCCCGAAAATGTCAACTTTGTAATTTAATAATAGATGTAAGAACAATTATTTTGAGAAAAAATACGTCTTGTTGTTTACGTTGTTGCCAGATCTCCTCCAAGTTTTGGAAGAAATCTGAGAGGTATAGCTAAACTAGAGTTTAGCCCCTAGAGGCAGTACAAAATCCAATTTCAGGATCAAAGAGATTTCAAATTAAAAAATATGAGCAATAATAATTGCCAGAATTCCTCCTCAATCATTCATTCACAATATGAAAAGAAAAACTGACCTTGATTATGCACTATTTTCTACCGGCAATTGAATGAGTAACATCTTTGATTTTTTTGTATATTTCTTTATATCAATAAAAGCGTATTTCTTGTATGATTACAAACTAAGAACAAGTATCTCGACGACTTTTACAACTTACTAAATGATGACTGATGATTGGTTGAGCCGAATACTCGTAAGTTGTTTCATGTTTTTTGCGTTTCTTGAACTTTTCTTCTTGACTGAGACTTCTTTATTTCGGGTGTGTTAAAGCAGTCACGATTAGCAGTTCAAGCAAGAATACATTTTCGATAATATTAAATTATGAAGCTCCACCATTGCAAAAATGGAGCTTCATTTAATACTATTCCAAATGAGCCTACCAATTCAACATTTTTTTAAAGAAATAAGAAAAAAAAAACAACCATTTTTGGTTTTGCAAAATGACGTCGCTGAATTTGTCGTAGTGGTGCTTGTTGGATTTGCAGACTTTGTTTTTTGTTTCTTGTATTTTTATTTTGCAAAGTGCAATACTCTCGCATAGTGTCTATTGGCGAGAGAAATTCAGCGTTGCCATAGTTGTAAGTATTGCAAACAAAATAAATGGAAGTTAAAGAGAAAAGTAATCTTTAAGAATTTCCAGATTTATAAAACATATGATGTAGAAAAATTGCCAAATAAATGACTTTAATATGAATAAATTTTGCTAAAATCGTATAGCAGATACAGCCTCCACATATATGTATTCCCCGAGTTGGACAATTTTGGTCACAAATCAGAACTGATCGTTTTAGGTATTTTGTTTTAGCCCAAAAGGTATAATAACTGGCCGAATTTAACCTCTCTTTGCTTGTTTGGAAAGCAGAATACATTGAGGACACAATGTTATGAGATTATTTTGAAATATTTGAAGATTAAAGGTGGGTATTAAATTCGAGTCAAGCCGCTAAAATCGCAATTTTTACACGATTATTTTTATTTTAAAGAATATAAACTTTAAAAAAAGATGATATTCCCCCATCAAGTTATATTAAATTTTCAATCAAAGACTTATAATTTAAACCTTTTTCTGATTTATTATTGATATTAGCGGCTAAACTCGAACTTAGTCTCACCTTAAGCCAAGACAAAGGTTTTTGGTGGCAAGAAACTGCCTATTACTTGTGAAATTCTGCAAATTAAAAATAAGCCAGCAGTATTGATCAAACTATCAAAAGTATCGCTACTATTAATTTTTTATTTCATTATTTTTTCGTTTTCGGCATTATGTATTTGTTGAATGTTGAAGGATGCAAATGCATTTTAATGGTGGATTTTGCATAGGCGACAAATGAATGAAGTTATGTAAAATTGTATCCTTTATGACTTCGCACAAGATTGAGGATAATATAACTTTTCATAATCTTTATTTGAGATCTAGATAACATGTATAACCAAAGAACGTAGAGAGGTTAAAATTCGTAAAAATCACGCTATAGCTTCGTCTTAACTGAATACATCTACCGTTTTGTCTTAATTATTATTTTGTATGTCAATGTTTTCATCGACGAGTTAATTTTGAAATCTGATTAATTCTTCTTTTCATTTACTTTTAGATATCCATATGACGCTGCTACAAAAAGCAATTGCGTTTTTGGACGACGTAGAGATTCTTGGTGATAATAACTCTTCATAATGATACTTTTATATTTGTACAAATGTTGTAAGATTCAGTCTTTTGACTGGTATCGAGGTTCTCCTCATTGAAAAATTTTTGTTCAAAAATCCACCCAATAATCACTCATTAAATATTTATGGGTTTTGTTTCCCAAATGAATTCTCTTAGGACAGGTTTTTCTTTCATTCTTGTCATAAGAAACATTTCTAAAACTTACAGGAGGTCTCCCATATAACAGATGTTCGATTTTTTCGTGCACTCTAAGACTTCCATTTGTCCATAGTACACATGTCCCTTTCCATGCAAAAGAAAGGCATGAAATGTAATATATATAGAGTTCGTTTTACAAAATTTTATTTTTTCCTAAAAGATCGTAAAAATATACATTTATATGGAGAAAACGAAGATTTACGTTTTCGCAATGTAAAAACCAACTCTTTTCCCCGATGGTAAATATTAACCGATATGGCAACTGTAGCATGTGGCAACACTACTTACCGCCCTATTTTGACAAATGCACTATTATGTGATTTTTTTTGTTTTTTTTTTCTTTTTTGCTTTCATTGATACACAATTTTGGTGAATAAATACGTCACGTTGAACTTTATGTGCATTTCCAATTGCAAAAATGAGATAAATCTTAACTCAATGGGTATATTAAAAAGCGAAATAAAAACACAGAAGTACTCCAAAGAAATGTATATTTTCCTCGTACGACACGACACAACATCCGATTTTCTATTTTCACCTCTTGCAACCCCCTGAAACCAAATATCCACGACGAACAAATAGAAAACACATACAAAAAATACCCTTTGACACCTTGACAAAATAGTTGCTGGCACCAGCGAAAAATCGAACTTTTCAATATTTTTGTATGTGTCTCATGTCTGCTAAGGAATATTGATTCAGCATGAAAAACTCTATCTTGAATGTGGGGAAGCTTTTATATAACTTACATTGCATTAAACGGTTAATTCGATATGATTAAAAACCAATTATGTACGATGACTTTAAAATCAATTTATATATTGTGAATGTTGGTTCTTATTGTAACACTGCAAGATGCGATTTTTTCACAGTAGACAAAACATGGAAGACTTTTTCAGACGTCGCGACTGGTTCTTTTACGAAACGTTCGCGAAAGTTTTTCACTATTTAAATGATATTTATGTATTTTTTTGTATTCTTTTGGCAAACTAGCACAAAAATTAACTGATTTTTTTATTTTTCAGGCAACTTGCACTCTCTGACGGCAAGACTTCCATTTATTTTATTAACTTAGCGTTGCCATCTCGAAATACCTGAGATTATAATTTAGTAGACCTATAACGCCAGATTGACCGAAATAGAATAACAGAGCTGTATCGTTTCCAGAGTAGCCACTCTAATATACCTTTGTGCAAACCCCATGATGAAATAGTAAGGTAGATAATATGCAAAAAAGTAAAGTAGTACTACGTTCACACTGGACACGAAATCTATTTAGAACCAAATTCTCTTTACAAATCTCAAGTGTTCGGACTGTCAAAATAACGAGATTTCGTAGATTTGAGGATTTAACAGCTGTTTATAAATATATCAATACAAACACAAACCCGTATGTGGACACGCACACACACATTCATCTTCGTAAAAAAGTATTATGGCCGTAATCCTCCCAAATCTCAGTAGATTTGCAATAGGCAATTTTTAGCTGGCTCGTAGAGGATTTCAACAAAATCTCTTTCAAAATCCCCTATTCTGCCTTGTACAACTGTGGCTAAACTCAAACCTTATACCGACCTTTAGTACTAAAATTGCGCTTTTGCAACTCTGCCCCAACCGTGCCAGCATTTCAAAGTTCCATTTCATCCTCATCGCTACCACAGACTCTTCAATGTCACTACAACAATCGCCAACTGTGATGGGGGGAGCATATCAAAAAGTACAAAATGTACATGAAAGTATTTTGCCATCACTATTGGTAGAAGAGCCATTTAAAATTTTGTGAAACGCCAAGCTTATTATAGTTTATTTATGGGCTTTACAGACTATCAGTTATTCCGGACGGAATGTCGGTATTTGTAAATTATCTTACAGTGTGTCGGATCGATACGACTTGTCGGCGATGACTAAATACTCGGTAAATGTGTTATCGATCCCATAAACACGCAGCAGTATCGATTATGTCTTCGGACTTAACTTAAGCGGACCTTAGACGGTCGGATAAACACTACGACAGAGGTTCGCCTATTTGTTGTGTGTTCGTTCAAGCTTTACCCTCACACTGCACGAACACTTATAGTAACAACATGAAGAAATAAGAAGAAGCATAAACACAAACAATGAAGATGGACTAAAGGGTAGAGGTGTGCACTTGACACGAAATTGTCGTGACTCACAAAAATTTTCGTGACTCACGCGTGAGTCGTGAGTCACGCTCATGGCACCAGCGTGAGTGTGCGTGAGTGTGATTAACAAACCAAAATGTCGTGCGTGAGCGTGAGTCACGAAAATATTATCTTCGTGAGTAAAGATTTACGCTCACGAAAATAATCCTGCTCACCAATAAAAAACGCTTAAGAGTTAAATTCATTTACAATTTTAGTGACACCTGGGATGTTAAGAGTGTAATAATGCTCTCGATTTTAATAATGCTCATGTTTTCAGACGCGTCGCTAAGGTAAATTACTCAAAAAATTGTTCGTGAGTCACCCCTGCCAACATTTTTTGAATTTGGGGGCGCTTCTGAGAATCCCCACTACGTCGAAAACAATCATATACGACATCAAAAACTCGTCGGAAAAGCGCCGTCACTATTGAGAAGTTGTACCACGCCAAGTTACTACGAAAAAGTTTCTCATCAGTGCAATTATTAGGTGCCTATTTAGATCAATTTCGAAGGACGCCAATAAGAACCCCTGCAAACTATCAGAAAAAGTGCATTTTAAGGTAATTGTAGAAGAATCATTGTGGTCAAGTAAAACACGATTGTGTAGATGTTTATTAATTTGATTAAACATTTATAATTTCCTATAAATATAACATTTTTCGGTTTATCTCATCACATTTAACATAATTTTTTGCATTAATAAAAGAATGATGTTGAGTTTTAAGTAGCAAGTTACATATTGCAGCGCGTATCAGTCAGTTTGTTTATTTTCGATGGAGACAGCGTGCATGGAAAAATATTTGAAAAACGATCACTTTATTCTATTTGGAAAGTCGAAAATTGTTCACCATATACCTTTCACAATTTTAAGCGTAATATCTATGTTTTCAGAACTTTATTTTCGTTTTTATTTAAATAATATATAACAAGCTGGTTGCGCTTGGCGTTTCACAAAAAATAAAATGGCTCTTCTAACAGTAGTGATGGCAAAATACTTTCATGTACATTTTGTACTTTTTGATATGCTTCCCCCATCACAGTTCGCGATGGTTGTGGTGACATTTACGAGTCTGTGGTAGCGATGAGGATGAAATGGAACTTTGAAATGCTGGCAGGGACGACATTTTTCGTGAGTCACGATATTTTTCGTGAGTCACGGTATTTTTCGTGAGTCACCAGTGTGCGTGAATACAAATTTTCTTTTCTTGAGTGTGCGTGAGCGTGAGTCCTACCAAACAATATCGTGCGTGAGTATGCTTGAGTAAGATTTTTCCGTCGTGAGTGTGCGTGAGCGTGAGTAAAATATTACTCACGTGCACACCTCTACTAAAGGGCCGCTTATGCGGTCGGATAAACCCTGCGACACAACACGTTGTGGCGACAAATCCGCTAGTATAAGGCCTTGTTCGCGTGTTTCGGGGACGTGTTGGCAAAACAACTTTGATTTTTTCCGGTTGGGAGGCACAAATCTTCACGTGTAAGGGGATGTTCGCCAAACATTAACAAAAACAAATTTATTTTCATAATTAAAACAAGCATTTGTGCAATTAAATTAATGAGGGATCGCTAATTCAGCTTGGAATTTTTTTATTATTTCTTCCATTTTTACTAAACAATGGCTTTACACCTAACTTTTCGTCCATCTTCTTATTTCTTCATGTTGTTATCATAATTGTTCGTGCAGTGTGAGGGAAAAACTTGAACGAACACACAATAAATAGGCGAACCTCTGTCGTAGTGTTTATCCGACCGTCTAAGGTCCGCTTAAAAATGGAAGAGATGATATTTAAATTGCTACTATCGATATCAGCTATCGACAGTGACGCCAACAAATAGCTATCGATAGTACGGTCTTTAGTTTTGCAGGGCAACAATCCAAATTTGAATTTCATCGGGTTGTTTCTTTCTTTGTCCTTTGATTAATAATAAATTATGGACTTTGATAACGCAAAGGAAAATATTCAGCCTTTGGCGCAAGGACGAAATGCAAGCATATTGCAAGCTTCGTTAAAGGTAGAATCGAGCCAGGAATTATTAGCGCAGAGGAAAGAATTGGAGCGGGAAATACACAACTACAGTGGTGATGATCCTCTAAATGCTTGGTATAATTACATATGTTGGATAGAGCAAAGTTTTCCCTCTGGAGGCAAGGAATCTGGACTTCGGGAAGTGCTGACAAAATGTTTAACGAAATTCGAAAATGATGAGAGGTACAAACAAGATCGGCGTATGATTAGGTTGTACATAAAATATGTAAGTACGGTTATATTTTTAGGCATTTTCCCATACTATATTTCATATTGCTTCCAGATTGATAACCACAAAGACTCGGCTGAATGTTATCAGCAATTATTCAATGCAGGTATTGGCACCATGGTCTCGGACTTTTATATTGCTTGGGCGTATGGCTATGACCTCGTGAACAATACACTAAAAGCCGATGAAATATTTCGCCGTGGTATTGCATGTCGTGCCCAACCTTTGGAAGAGCTTCAGGAAGCACATCAACATTTTGGCTTTACTTTAGCACAAAGATTAATGTATAAAGATAACGATGATATTCAAGAGGAATCGAATAGGCAAATAGAAGAAAGACGACGGGCTTTATCATCGTTGCGAGGACACCGTCGTAAACAACTTGTTGGAAGTGTTCGAACTGGAACTGCAGTTAAGAGTGATGTGCCAGGCATAGTTAAGGTAAAATTTCAGTGGATTCTATTGGTAGTTTAAGGAGGGCATATGCTATTATGAAGTAATTTGGTAACATGTCCAATTCTGGGTACATAAGATGTACTTATTTTTCCAATTTATTTAAGCAATCCAAAGCATTTAAAATATTTCCACTGCGGTACAGAAACCGACTTACTATTTTTCAGCTACCTTCAGATACTTTTTTTGAAAACTTGGAACATTGACATTCACATACGAAGATTGTAATGTTGACATATGCGACTTTTAGTTTTTGTTGAGCCTACTCGGATCCTAGCACAAAAAGCTCATCCCATAAATGTGATGTTTGTTATAGGTTTAAAACTCCGCTCAATGGATCCAAGGCCGATCAACCTCAATGCTTGTCCTTGGCACGGTCCCACTGATGGCCAAACCATGTTCTTTGGCTACTACCACTACACTTTTAGTGTATCCCTATTTCTGCTCTTTAAAATTTTCTTAGCTCCATACCATACATATATTAGCATTTTCTAAACACATTTTAATATACTGGTGATGACTCCTAATGACGACTAATAAGTGTCTTTTGAATTATGAATGTGTAGAAATTTTTGCTTGGATTAGATACGAAAAGTTACAAAACAACATAACACTAAAATTAATATCTTTTATGATATTGATTAAATCTCTTAGTCGGAGGAGAATATTTCGAAAGAATTCTACCAATCTTTTCAATATTTCTGATTAAATTAAAGATGCTCACTGCGTATAGGAATTGTGACCTCCCACCGGTATATTCGACAAAGCGTACCACATTAAATTGACAGCAGCGTGGCTGACGCGTGTCCCGTCTGTAATCAGACACACAACATGTTTGCTTGCGTGGTCAAACATACTTGGATTTCCTTGTCCAAATAGTGTTCTAAATATTGTTTTCCATCCTTTGTGAAGATCGCAAGTGAAGTAGTTTGTTACACCTTTTGGGATTATATATTAGAAGATAGAATTAGTGCGAGAGAGAGAGAGAATAAGGAGTAACGATAAACTGACTCAGAAGCTTTGAACAAGTTTGTACAATAAGAACTTAACGTGTATGCGTCCTCTTACTGTATACATAGTTCCTCTTTTGTTCTGGTACATATTTGTTTCCTCTCATTCCTAATATAGGTGCTCAAAACTTGTGTAGCACAAGAACATACATTTGAAAATGTAATGAATATTTTGCCTATGATGTAACGGAAAATTAAAAATGTTCTAAAAATGAAAAGAATACAACTGCAATTCGATTTCATTCAAGTTTATGTTATGCGCTTTGGTACTTCAGCTTGTATCCAGATCAAGGAACTCTTCGACTAGGTGGGATGTGTCCAGAGAAATCAGGTGGTGAGTCAGGTAGGTTTAGCAGGGCAAGAGAAAAGATGATGTGGCACTTGGTTGCAGATTGAACACATTTCAGCTACGCTGCTATCAATCACTGATTGATATCTGATTGATATCACAAGCAAGCTGCACTTGCTTGATCTTAATTGGGCCACAACTACACAGAAAAATATCACCAAAATATTTCCAATGAAAAAGTTAATTGGACTTGAAAATTTTTTAAATTAATAAATTGATACAATTAACTTTTTTATCAAGATAGGAGCATAAAGATAATTAAGTCAATGATTGAAAATTCTAAATTTTAAATTAAAAAATTGATTAATAAAATTAATTTTTTAATCAAACTTGGAAGACTAAGCCAGTTAAAAAAGTGATTTTTTTTTTTTAATTTTTGAATTAATAATTTATTTCGAAAAATCAATTTTTTAATCTAACTAAAAAACTAAGTCAGTTAAAACAAGTATATACAGCACTAAGTTCGGCCGGGCCGAATCTTAAATACCCACCACCATGAACCAAATATTAGGGTTTCCTGTGAAATTTCAGGAGGGCTTGAGGACACTTCCCGAAGATACATTTAAAGATTTCACCTATGAGCACTATATCAGATTCAGGATTTATAAGAACCATTTTTATTTGAGTTTTAGAGGAATCATTAACATCTCTTGTAAGTGTGCAAGAAAATTATAAAATAACGTCTTGATTTGAAATCTTAAATCTGTTGATTTTCACCCGAGAAATAAAATCTGGAAATTTTACGTTGAGTTTCAAGCAATTTTCATGATCAGTGCGCCTTCTATACTCTCAAGAAGTGAAATCGGTCTATATAGAGACATTACCAAATGGACCGATAAAAACTTAATCCGATACACGTTTTTGTGAGCCTTAAATACCAGAATACTTACAATTTCAGGCAAATCAGATAAAAACTACGGTTTCTCGAAACCCAAGAAGTAAAATCGGAAAATCGGTCTATATGGGGGCTATACCAAAATATGGACCGATACTCACCATTTTCGGCACACCTCTTTATGGTTCTAAAATACCTCTAGATTTCCAATTTCAGACAAATTGGATAAAAACTACGGTTTCTATAGGCCCAAGACCCCAAATCGGAGGTCGTTTTATATGGGGACCATACCAAAACATGGACCGATACTCACAATTTTTGGCACACGTATTTGTGGTCCTACAATACCTCTAGATTTCCAATTTCAGGTAAATTGAATAAAAACTGCGGTGTCTATAAGCCCAAGAAGTAAAATCGGGAGATTGGTCTATATGGGGGCTATAAATGGTCATGAAATACCTCTAGATTTCAAATTTCAGGCAAATTGGATAAAAATTACGATTTCTATAAGCCCAAGACCCCAAATCGGGAGGTCGGTTTATATGGGGACTATCTCAAAACTTGGACCGATATAGCCCATCTTCGAACTTGACCTGCCTGCAGACAAAAGACGAGCTTGTGCAAAATTTCAGCACGATTGCTTCATTATTGAAGACTGTAGCGTGATTACAACAGACAGACATCGTTATATCGTCTTAGAATTTCTCCCTGATCAAGAATATATATACTTTATATAGTCGGGAATCGATATTTCGATGTGTTACAAACGGAATGACAAACTTATTATACCCCCGTCACCATTCTATGGTGGTGGGTATAAAAAGAAAGTGAAAAAAGTTACGTATTTTTTTAGTTTGCCTACAACCAATCCAAAGGCATACATTCAATTAAATTTCCTTTTTTGACACCATTATCTTTAAAAAAATAAATTAATTACTGTTTGTTACGGCGGTCCTGTTGGATTAGAATTTTTTTCGAACGGTCCCATCGCCCACTTTCCCGCCCCTTCCGACCGTGAGTGCCTCGTCCCCACGACGTAGAGACAGCGTACACGGACATAGGTACATAAATGTATATGTACCTATGTCCGTTCGTTTGTCTACATAAACCCATTCGCAAAACGCACATTTTTTAACTGTCTATACTTCCGAACCTTTTCATATTTTGCCTAGAAATTTCTTCCATTTTATTTCCCTATCCATAAGAACAGTATGCAAAAATTCGAATTATATATCACTGTGGTTCAGAAGCAAGCGATATTGGAAAATTTTGCGTTTTGCGAATTCGAAAACCAGAACCCTCTGTTCTGATAGTTTTTTGTCCGTGAAATAAATTTTGCAACTTTATTATTTATACTACTTTATTCTGTCTCATGAACATACATACATGCCGAGACAGTTAAAAGGTCAGAGTGGGAGGTAGGTTATATATATCAAAGGCCTCATTTAACCGCTTAAAATCTGCGTTTTCATGTAAGTTTTGTTTTGTTCATTTTTTTTTTTACTTTCATGTTATACCCAGGGCTAGGTTATGGCGGGTTGAGGACCGCCCTGAGAGCGGGTAAGAGTGCCGGAGGGCCAAGCTTAGTGCCATATAGAATTAAGGACTTCTAGTATTAGGGAAAAATCTGTGATATTAAGTCTAATTTGATGAAATAGCACAAACCGATTCTAGTGGGATCTGAAAACGTCTAGTTGGTATTGCAGCCGGACTCAAGTGATTGAATGAGTGAAGTGCAATATTAAATTTAGATTAGGGTTTAGAACTGGTACTAGCTTTAGGTTATATATATTATGAGTCAGATACAATATTTCGTAAACAATGACTTTTTTCCAAAGAAATGATAGGAAACTGGCAGGCTAATTAACTTTTCGTAAATTTTAAGTTTTTGTGTTAAATGTTCTGTCTACAAGTTATGCGTTTAATATTCGGAAGAGAACGCTTTGGTTTTTTTTCTTTTTGAATTTTTATGCGATTCGAGGAAGCTTAGCAATATTGATGTTATTTATTGTTATTAATTAATTTGTTTATCAGGATTCCTTTGAAATATTTATTAATTTGAACTGAAAATTTTGATTGAAATTTATATTTTTTCTCCTTATTAATGTTGAAAATTTGTATAAATCAGACACGAAAATTGTAAGTCATTTTGATTGTATGTGAAATTTATTGTAACTAATAATTAATTTCAGCAAATAAACAAAAGCTTACAATTGTGCATGAAACTGTTTATTTAATTTCGCTAAATTTTCAACAAATTTATCTGAATTTTCTGTTACGTAAAATCGCCTGTAGTCAGGAAAATATATGAGAAAAAGCCGTCGAATTCAAGCCCAGCAAAAACTCTCATTACCCGGTAATCTTGTAGGTAAGCCTATTTAAAAATTAATAACCACTTATTAATTGGCATCGCTTCGGATTACATTTACATACGCATGTCCTAGGAGGAAAGTACTTCTCCCCAGGCATACTTTCGGCCATAAAATAAGTAGTGCATTTAAAGCATATAATCACCTAATATATAATGACTTATTCGTAGATACACCATAGCTTGCAAAATAGCCACTTATTGCAAAATAGCCACTTATCTCGAAAATATTGATTTCTTTCGCCGATTACAATGGATCAAAATATGTCGAGCGATGCTGTAATAGGAGAACTACTTGAATAGAAATGTATATTGTATAAATAAACAAAAAATCTAATAAATAATCTAAATAAGATTACACGCAAACTAATTTCACACTTAAAATAGAAATAAATGTAGGTTTAAGGGAGTTGGATTCGTTATAATATATACAACAGCCAATTCACATAAGGTTCAAAATCTACTAAAAGTGGGTTTTAAGTCTCTTTTTTATAATGCAAATGGCATTTGAAATTTAGTTTAAGTGTAATGTGAATGAGGTATAAGAAAGCATTTTTTAAAACATATGATAATGTCATTAAACACAATTATTATGAAATATTTGTGATAAAAATTTCTTAACGGAAAAATCTTCAAAATTACCGTTACATTACATATTCTTTTTGATTTTTTATGTAAGTGCTCGATTATGTGAATAATTATACCTAATGGTACCATTATTTATTTTTTAATTTATTAATTCGTTAACTACAACTGACTAAAAATTTGAGAATAACAATTCGAAAATAACCGAGAAGTATTTATTTTTGTCATTACAAGTTAGTCATTATAACTCGCCGCTATGTAATGCAACGTGTAATGACAGCTTTACTCCTGGTAATGTCAATTGTAATGAGATGTGGTTACCTAGTTTTTGCTGGGAGGATTATCGCCAATCATGCCTTCAATTCCAAGATCACCCCTTACGTCTACTAATGGTTCTGCAGAAAATGCAGGTAATAATTCAGTAATTCTAGGTCCCACTGTTACTTCCAACACGAATATACCAAGTAATATTGCACAATCAAATATTGCGCCGGAAAACTCTAATGTATCGCAAGAACAGAGTACCTGTCTTACAACAGGAATTTTAAATAACCCTTCATGGGCTTTGCACTCTCAACCGCAGAACTATGAGAATGAATTGCAAACCGCCCAATTAAATATCATTCCGTCCTGTCAAAAGAAGCTGTATCCTCTTCCAACTTTTTCCGGTTCGCCAGAGGAATGGCCAACATTTCATATACAATCAAGAGTTTGGTTATTCAGATTTACAAAATATAATGCGCTTGAGGGACTGTCTACAAAGAGAAGCCGGAGAATCTGTCGAATCGCTACTGTCACGTTCAAGGAACGTATCTGTCATAATAAAAATCTTTCAGAGATTAATCAAATCGCAAATTTAAGTGATAACTATGAACATTTTTCATCGCAGTTTTTAGGTTGTTCGTTTGAAATTTTTTTACGTTTTAGGTGTATATATTTCTTCTTCTGCATTGTTATGTATGGTCTTCCGTTGTATCTTGTGAATTCTATCACCTTTTTGTCCACCAGTAGAAATACTCAAGTTCTTCTTGAGCATTTCTCCCATTTGGTACTTGAACGGTCATACTCGGTGCGAGTGGCAAGATTATGGAATTCGCTGCCACATCACCTGAAAATTTTTTCAATTAATCCTTCATTATTCAAGCGCAAATTACTTTTATATTTCTCAGACATGGAATGATCTGTCTAGGACCATCATACTGACAATCGATTTTCTTGCTGTACCAATCTTTTGTATATAATACTTAATTTTTATTAAAAGATTGTGTGCTAGTATAGGTTTAATAGTTAGTTTTAAATCAATTTTTCCTGACTTGTACTAAATTTTATCAACATGTTGTCCTATAGGGCGTTGGTTGATTAAATAAATGAATAAATAAATAAAATAAATTTACAAAGTCCGTTCTTTGCCATATGTAAGATAAGTAACATGACGACATTCCTTAAATCGGTGGAGGGAAGTTATCATTTAGCTAACCAATTACTTTTAAGTGAACTTCGTTTAAAACTCCCATTAGCCAGGCGTTTACAGCGGGCCGAAAAGTTTTGGCTTTGAATCGGGTGCCAACAGTTAATGATTTTCCACAATGTTTGTCCGACTTACGAAAAGTCATCACTGACATTACAGAAGAAATCGAAAGTAATCGTGGATACACAGGCATGACTAAGTAGGCTTGTAATAGTGTATGACAATCGTTAGTGGACTGTAGAATGTTTTTAAAATTGCCAGCAGACAAGGTGGCAAAAGATTAAGATGTTCAAAGCCTGCTTCTCGTGTCCTAAGTTTGGTCATCCCACAAATACTTGGTATAAGAAGCAGAGATGTGACATTGACGAATGCAATCGATACCATAATATTCTATTACACACACACAGGAGGAACCAACACAGAATGAGGCTAAATAAAACTCCGATGAATCTGCGCAGTTGTTCCATAGAAGCATATTCTTCATCTATCCTGTTTCAAATTATACCGGTTCGACTTTATGGACCAAAAGGATATGAAGACATGCGCTTATTGATGATGGCTCTAAAGTGTCCATGGTGGACACTGAAACTGTTCATAATCTAGGCGTGTATGGTAAAACAGATATCTTAGAAATACAATGGCTTAACAAACAACCTTTGAAAGAATACTCAGAAATTGTGGATCTGGACATAGGTGGTGTGGAATCAGGATCGAAACGATCTAATATGAAAAATGTTTACCTAAATTAAAAAATAGATATTCCAACACAAAGTTTTAATGCTTTCAAATATGTAACATCAAAGGAGCTTAGCAAACATATCAAAAGCTACGCACAAGTAAAACTAAAATAATAATTAGCCTCGCACACGCTTATTTAACAGTTCCAACCCAAGCTCGATTAATGGATGGATGGATCGTCTACGGTAGTGTCAATAATGAAAGAGACCGACGCTTTTCCTGTCATATTAGACAACGGAATTTTCAAACAAATACTATTCGAAAATATCTGAATATGTCGATAAAGGGTATGCAAGATTATTGACAAAAGGTTAAAGTGGCAGCCCTATTAAGTTTCAGACTCACTTAGACTATTCAGGCTATTGTGATTTATTGACAAAAGATTAGGCATCAATACGTACTAAAAAGACATTTTACATATCGCATTCGATATGTAAGAAGAAACTACGATTTAAATTTGATGCCGCAGCAGAAGTGAACAATATATTTCTCAATAAAGCACTTTTACCAGGCCCAGATCTCAATCAACCACTTCAAATTGGAGAATCTAGAATCGCTGTGTGTGGAGATTTGAAAGAAAGAAAGAAAGATTTTTTGGAAATTTGGCGTCCCCGAAACAATACATAGTGCTAGTGGAGCGCAATTTGTTTCAAATCACTTTAAAGAAATTATAAGGTCATATAAAATTAACCATCTTCAAGCAGCCCCGTATTCACCCCAGTCTAAAGCTTCAAAGCGGATCAACTAATCGGTTCTCGCGGCTATCAGGGCATATTTAGAGAAATTCCATAGGGATTGGGATGTCTATCTTTCGGAGATTGAGTGTGAACTTAAATCTTTAGTTCACAGTGCGACTGGTGTTACACAATTTTGTCAATATTTGGATATCATATGTACTCAAATGGAAGCGATTATATCTTAGACAGAAAGTTAAAATCGTTAACCGAACAAGAAATTTTGAATTTAGATAAATCCGTTCGAATGGCACAGATACGAGAGAAGATTAAGTCCAATATGCACAAAGCTTTCGAAGTCAGTTCGAAGCGTTATAATCAACGTGCACGAAATGTGAAATTCCATCCCGACAGAAAATATATAGACGAAATTATGTACTTAGCGATTTTGGGAAAAGTTTTAATTCAAAATTTGCTCGAAAGTTCGTTAAATGTAGAATATCGAAATTAGTGGTAAATAACATGTATAAGCTTGAGGATCTGCAGGGAAGACCAATTGGGTTGGCCCATGCAAAGGTTCTTAAGAAGAGTATACAACACTGTGATACTCCTGCATGTTATTATGTCCTATATATTGTCCTTAAATTATTTCGTTGATTATACTTTGTAATTATGCACTTATACAAATAGTATAGTAGATGTGCCTGTTGTATTTTCTTATCGAATACCCTTCTCCTAATTCGACTGTGCATCAAACGATTTATATCAACAGTATTAAATATATTACTCGGGAGCCCCCGTGGTGCAGTGGTTAGCATGCCCGCCCTACATACATAGGGTCTTGGATTCAAACCCAGTTTCGATCAAACACCACAAAGTTTTTCAGCGGTGGATTATCCCACCTCAGTAATGCTGATGACATTTCTGAGTTTTTCAAAGTTTCTCTATGTGGTTTCACTGCAGTGTGGAACGCCGTTCGGGCTCGGCTATAAAAAGGAGGTCCCTTGAGCTTAATATAGAATCGGGCAGCAGTGATAAGAGAGAAGTTCACCACCGTGGTATCACAATGGTCTGAATAGTCTAAGTGAGCCTGAAATATCGGGCTGCCAATATACCTAACCTATCCTTTCTATATTACTCATTAAAAAACATTAAACATTGGCCGAACATGCATTTTCAACGAAAATATTTGGTGAAAATATGTTTCACAATTTTGGGATTATTTGTTTGGCTTGAGGTCATGGACTAATGGAAAATGCTGGTGTTAATGTTTTTCATTACTTTTTATTGAAATATTGCTGTTCTCGGATATTTCGATACACCATCGGTGATCATCTTCAGCGAGATATTATCTATAAATTGTAATAATTTAAATATTTTACAATATTAACTTTAACAACGTTTTGAAACAAAAATATAACATTAATTAATGTTAATTAATAACTTTAACAACGTTTTGAAACAAAAATATAACATTTATTAATGTTATATTTTTGTTTCAAAACGTTTTGAAACAAAAATCTTACTCACACACGATATTGTTTTGTAGGACTCACGCACACTCACGAAAAGAAAATTTGTACTCACGCACACTCACGCACGTGACTCACGAAAAATACCGTGACTAACGAAAAATATCGTGACTCACGAAAAATGTCGAGACTCACGAATAATTTTATGAGTAATATTGTATTAATATTGGAAATAAAACTTAAATAAAAACATCAATCCTTTGTTTTTTAATCGACCTATAGCCGAAACTATGATAAGTATTGCTTAAAAATGAGTAATTTACCTTAGGGACGTGTCTGAAAACATGAGCATGATTAAAATCGAGAGTGTTGTTAAACTCTTAACATCCCAGGTGTCACTAAAATTGTAAATGAATTAAACTCCTATGCGTTTTATGTTCGTGGGCGGGATTTTTGTCGTGAACGTATTTTCCGAAATTCATTACTCACGCACACTCACGAAGAAATGATTTTCGTGACTCGCGCTCACATTTGCTTTGTTAATCACGCACACTCACGCCGTTGAAATCAGCTTGACTCACGCGTGAGTCACGACAATTCCGTGTCACGTGCACACATCTACTCCGGATTACATTTACATACGCATGTCCTAGGAGGAAAGTACTTCACTCCAGACATACCTTCGGCCAAGAAATAAGTAGTGTATAAAGAGCATATGATCTTATTAGGTGATTCACTTATTCGTAATTTGAAAAATAATTATTTTTTTCTCAGGTATCCAAATCTCGGAAATAAATACTTCTTATGTATAATTGTATACATATACCTACATATAATGATAGTTTTTGAATAATATAAAACGTAGTTCTCTTCGCAGAAAAAAAGCTTGTCCGGTTCCAAAGATTTTGTCTTCGCACTAATTATGTTGGTATTGATTCCGAGACAAAGAATCAGAGAAATGAAGAGATACTAGGAAACAAATTTGAACTTTTTCGTTTTTTTTTATTTTTGTTCATGTGCTATCAGAGTCCTTTAGAAACCTTTTAACGATAATAATTTAATGGGAATAATCATAACAAATTACTGAGAAGTAGTTATTATTGTCATTATAACTCATTGCAATGTAATGTAACGTGTAATGAGAGTTTTACTTCTGGTAATGCAAATGATAATGAGTTATGGTTAACTAGTTTTTGCTGGGTTATTCTTGTAATCGGAATATATATTCGCAATGATCACAATATCGATCAAATGATTTCATAATTTTTACAAAATCATGCATTTCTTTTCTAGGCCGACTCGTCGACTCATCAGCGATCTAATGTCCGCGTAAATGTCTTCAAAGATGAAAACGAAAATCCAAACATAGCCAAATCAACAACGTCAACTCACGAAGCCGAAACCGCTTCAGAAGAAGGAGTTAAGTCGGTTGTACGCTCTATTATCGATGCTCAAAGAGATCAAGAAAATTTAAAAGAACCCGGCCCATGGAATAAAGCCCATTCCAAGGGAAAACTATTCGGCAAAAAAATGGTTACAAACGAATTAGGATTCGAAATACATGAAGATGGTCAAGCAAACATGGATGTAGATGATGATTTGATCGTACCCATATCATTAACATCTGAAGAGCGTAAATTCGACAAACCAATATGGTTGCCACATAATTTCTGTTCCCGAAATAAACCCCAAACTGATTGGGTCACGCCGATCACAACCGAAGAACGACCAGACAAGAACGTGTTGGTACAATACAACAAATGTAAATTATATCCTAGACCTAATGTGGAATTCCAGCCAGAGGAGCTGAAAGCATACAATTTTTTTAAAAAACGCAACATAGAAAACGGATTCACCAAAAATCGTGACATGTATTGGGGCCGAGGCCCTCGTTATAATATTCGACAATATCCTCATTTTGCAAAACATTCTAATCCACAAAAACTTGATACTGTAGATGAGTTTTTTGCTCCCCCTCACTTGCCAGCTCTTGTAGTGCCATATAAAGAAATGTACAATTTAGAAGAAAAAGTGGAACGTCAATTCGAGGAAATTCTTGCCCTTAGGGTTAAACGCAATGAGACTATAATTAATCCCACCGACATGGAAGAAACGATTTGCGCCACCAGTGAAAAAATACAAAGGCGCAAAAGCTTCTTTCCTATGCGAAAATCTCTTGCTCCATGTGCCAATCGGGGAGCAATACGAAAAGTTTCAATTATGCCAAACTGTGCGGAGGATGAGTTTGAGAATGCAGATGAAACTAGTAAAGCAACACGTCCTTCTTTAATACCAATATTTGAGAATCGTAGTGATATCGAGCTTCCGAAAATCTTATCGAATATAAGACGTGAACCAGATGAAAAACAGTCCACAAGCAAGGGAGCGATTCCCAAGAAAAGTGTATCCCTGGATACTTTTAAGGAACTGGGGAATAATTGTGAGATCAATGTCGATAATAAAAATGAAAATCATAAATCCAAAGCTTCTTTTAATCAAACGGAGAAGAATGCTGTTCCTGAAGTGAACACCAATATGCCAATATGTTCAACTTTGTTGGCTCCAAAAGCTACAGAGGAGATTTCTCGTGAAAATTTGGTTGGCAACTTGGCAGTGGAAGTTCAACCTACGTCAATGGAAGATGAACCTGTGTTTCAATTCAAAACTCCTGGTTTACCACCCTCGCAAACTAAGACCAATAAACTTCCATTTGAAATATTCGAAGACAATGCAAGTAATGAGCAAAAAGGTGACCTTGGTTGTGGCAACGGTGGGTATTTCGACGCCGATGAATCGTGCTCCACACAAACATTCAATATATTCATTAAGGCACAAAGTGTCAGTACGCCAAAAGCGAAATCGGAACCACAAAAGCTGTTCTCAAATATTTTAAAAGAAAAAGCGCCAACAATAATAAAAGAACAAGAAGAGGATGATGCGTTAGCTGCTCCAATGTCTACTATAGCGGCTGGTTGTCTAAACCCATTGCAGGAAGTAGGTAATGAAAATTCTCCTGCTGCTGTCACTGGATTTTCTCCACAACGTAAGCAATTATCGACAATTTTAGAAACTTCGGAGCATGGTACTACACACAGTACTCATACCACGGGAGCTACAACAAAATCAACCATAAGCTCTCCAGAATTTGAACAGGACTCAAAGGCACAAACAATAACACAACATCAACCCACTCTTGATACAGTTAAAGAGCGTACTGTCGAAGACGATTCCACGAATGCTCAGGAAAGCATCAAGTTAAAAACCCAGTTGGACATAAATAAAGAAGCGCAACAATCTACAACTGGCCTCAACTTTTCTATATTCGAAGATACGATGGAAAAAGCAACATCACAAACGCACAAAAATGTACCGCCCACTCCATCCAATGCAAGACGTGATATTGATCCTACTAAAGGTCGTTTAAATTTTTCGATTTTTGAAGACAATGCGGAAGGTAAAAAACAACATGTGGGTAATTTCTCCCGTCTAGAGGAAAAAGAAGACACTGCTACAGGCTATGCCGTAAAGCCGGTACGTTTTCAAGAGGACAAAACAGAAACTATATCAAAAATGATGTTGGCACCACCCCAAACTGCAAAGTTTCAAGAGGATAAAACGGAAACAATATCGAAGATGCTATTTGCTCCAACACATTCTGTTAAGTTCCAAGAAGATAAAACGGAGACAATTTCACATATGTTAGCTCCACCACCTCCTGTTAAGTTTGAAGAAGAAAGAACGGAAACCATAACGAAATTAATGCTCGCACCACCACAGCTTACAAAATGCGATGATGAAATCTTGCCAAAACTGACCGCGAAAGAGAAAAGTATCACAGAATCCCAAAGCCATGATAACTTTTTTGAATTTTTCGGTCAGTCACCACCTAAAAATCTCTCAAAACATTTAGGTTCTCAATTGCGGGCAGCGTCAGAAGACCAAACACCAATTGGATTAAACCCTAAACGCTTGTGTGACATAAAAACGCCTGATGTAATGAAACCAAAACCACGATCTGCAGTTCCGTTCCCTGAACTTTCGATTACTGAAGATAACCAACCAAAATTTCAGCAATCGAAAAAACCTAAGTCGGTTTTAAGAGATTCGTTTATTCCAGATTTTTCATTAGAGGAGGATACCCAACCGCAAAAATGTCTGCAAAGTCAAAATACGAACAAACAACTAACAAATGACTCATTTCTTCCCAATTTTTCTCATATTCCTGAAACTCAACCAGCTGCCAGTAATGAATCTATTATACCGGACTCTCAACCAGCCCATATCACCTCTAGCAGTCATATGCATAAGAGTTCCTCGAAATCAGCAATGCAATCATTTCTGCCCAATTTTACAAACATACAAATATGTGACGAATCTCTAATACCAGACTCCCAACCAAATCGAAATGCATCCGCTCATAACCGCATGAAACAACAGTCATTAAAAAATTCATATTCTAATACGGGGGAGGGTCAACCTGCCAGTATGAAAAATATTCTAACGGATTTATTTATGAATGATTTTTCGGAAATTAAAGAGCCGCCTCCCATGCCAACAGATGTCAAGGAGATGACAATGATTCAACCGAGTAAACATAATTCCTCTTTAGCATTTTTGGCGGAATCAAATCCAATACAGCTAAAACATGCTTTGCCATCGGGATCTAAATCGATATTTGTTGCCCCTAATCCAGTGAAAACATCAACGGAGAAGAAAAAAGCTGGCGATGAAAAATATTTCGAGCTTAATGCCGAAACAGAAATGTTTGGCACTAATATAAGCATGATTAAAAATTCAACTTGGCTACCGAATCATGGACCAGTATCCAAAAATATATCGCAAATTCAACAAGACTCCTTGCACATAAAAGATGAGCAGTTCTCAACAGAGACCTATGCATCAAAAGAAATGCAAAGTTCGGGAAATTCTCATTCCAAAGATGTTGTAGTAACGGATTGCGATCGAATGGAAACTTTTGATGACATGCCCAAACCAAGTAAACCGGATAATATAGCCAAAGTTCATAATTCTATGCCTGCTCCTGGATTACCTAAGCCAAAGTTAAGTATTCTCCAGCAGTCCTCAGACACACTTCATGCATCCCATTTCAGTATAGAAGTTAGTCAATCGGAATTGGCTGCCATCAAAGCTAAAAAGCAGCAAAATCAATTAACTCATCCATCGAAACAACAAATCAGTAAATCTACGGTTGATGCTGTCGATGATGATGACGATGATTTCGGTGAAATGAGTATCTACTATAAGCACACACCCAAAACGCCTAAACCACAGATACATGTTTGGGATGTGCCCGATGATGATCCTTTTAAAACACCTAATAATAACTATAAGCATCCTGAAATAGATCTAAATCAAACACAACAAGTTATCGAGAACATATGTTTCGATCCAAATGTAAATCCATTCAATGTGGATTTGATAAATGCCTTTTTGGAACAAATACAGTTTACGTCCTATATTAAAGGTTTAAGCAATTGCATGTTAGTTCGGAGTATACAACGTTTAAAACCTTCGTCAAAAATAAGCATCAATAACGCGGAATTCGAAGTTATGAAACTGATTGGAGAAGGCGCATATGGTGCAGTTTTCTGGTAAGTAATTTCCGATTAATTGAATTTTAATTCACTTTTAGTGACATACCGATATAAGATCAATTCACATTAAATTACATAACCTGCGTTAGTAGACATTTGGGAGTAGTATTCAATTCCTAATATTTTTTTCTTTTATATATTATATGTGTAGGCAGTTTGATTATATGCTTTTTATACCAAATTGTTTTTGTAATGAACTCTACTTATAGTAGATTCCAACTCTTTTATTTAATCTAAGATATGCGCTTAGTATTAAGTTTTGTTGTTTATAAGTCAATTTTTGAAGTCCTAGACTGTAGTCTTAATTATTTTATTTATTTATTTTAATTTAGCACCCATGGGTCATATATTGAGAGATATATAATATAGGACAATGACGTGATTTAAATTATAAATTACATATGTACATCAAAAATTGTTAAGGCACTAATACAAAACATTTAAAAATCCTAAAACTATAAAAAAGCTTAAACGTGGGTATTAAGTTCGAGTTTAGCCGCTAAAATTGCCATTTTCCATGATTATTTTTCTCTAATAACCCATTTTATAGAAAATAAACTTTATGGAAAGTTGCTTTGGGCTATCAAGTCATAATAAAATTTGCATCAAAGAGGCATAATTTTATTCTTGTATTACTGATTCAATTTTGATTTTAGCGGCTAAACTCGAACTTAGTACCCTAAAAATGTAGCAAAAACCTCAACGCACATTTCTAAAAAAAAAACAAGTATATACGGCCGTAAGTTCGGCCAGGCCGAAGCTTATGTACCCTCCATCATGGATTGCGTAGAAACTTCTTCTAAACACTGCCATCCACAATCGAATTACTTAAGTTGCGGTAACGGTTGCCGATGGCAAGGTATCTTAAAACCTCCTAACGCCATCTTCTAAATTGTATGTAAGTCCATACGTGGTATGTATTAAATCAAAAACGATCGATCCAATACGTATATAATTCAGTTTGACAAAGTAGAAATAAAATATAAAATTTTGACAAAATTTTCTACACCCATGTAAAAATTGGTGGATCTGGCCAGATATTATTAGATCTCCTGCCATATCTGATTAGATATGATAGTATATGTAGGCAGATCTGGACAGATCCGAAAAATGGTAATATCTGATCAGATCTAATTCTAAAGGAATTAGATCTGGCCCACATCTAATTATATCTAATTTGATATAATTAGATGTTAATATATCTAATTATATATAATTTTATCTACAAATTTCCAAAATTAGTGAAATTACAGTAATTAATAAAAAAGATTTATTTTATGTTTTTATAATGAAAAGAGTATTTAATATTATAAGTTGGATCAAACATATGTACATTATATATATATGTCTAGGTATAAAAGTCTACGAATTAAAAAAAAACAACAACAGCAAAAACAAAATATATATACATAGCCACCAAGGGTTCTGGCATTTAAATTTCCCAAGGCGTTTGTACATCGCTCTCTGCAAACATTTCTTTAAATGAGTCTCGTAATTCCTTTATTTGGCTACTCGGAATGAAAACTCTGAAAAATATAAAATATACAAAAACCTCAACGCACATTTCTAAAAAAAAACAAGTATATACGGCCGTAAGTTCGGCCAGGCCGAAGCTTATGTACCCTCCATCATGGATTGCGTAGAAACTTCTTCTAAACACTGCCATCCACAATCGAATTACTTAAGTTGCGGTAACGGTTGCCGATGGCAAGGTATCTTAAAACCTCCTAACGCCATCTTCTAAATTGTATGTAAGTCCATACGTGGTATGTATTAAATCAAAAACGATCGATCCAATACGTATATAATTCAGTTTGACAAAGTAGAAATAAAATATAAAATTTTGACAAAATTTTCTACACCCATGTAAAAATTGGTGGATCTGGCCAGATATTATTAGATCTCCTGCCATATCTGATTAGATATGATAGTATATGTAGGCAGATCTGGACAGATCCGAAAAATGGTAATATCTGATCAGATCTAATTCTAAAGGAATTAGATCTGGCCCACATCTAATTATATCTAATTTGATATAATTAGATGTTAATATATCTAATTATATATAATTTTATCTACAAATTTCCAAAATTAGTGAAATTACAGTAATTAATAAAAAAGATTTATTTTATGTTTTTATAATGAAAAGAGTATTTAATATTATAAGTTGGATCAAACATATGTACATTATATATATGTCTAGGTATAAAAGTCTACGAATTAAAAAAAAAAACAACAACAGCAAAAACAAAATATATATACATAGCCACCAAGGGTTCTGGCATTTAAATTTCCCAAGGCGTTTGTACATCGCTCTCTGCAAACATTTCTTTAAATGAGTCTCGTAATTCCTTTATTTGGCTACTCGGAATGAAAACTCTGAAAAATATAAAATATACAGAAGAATTATCAGTCTAACATATTTAAAGATATATTTGCATATTTTATGAAGACACTTCAAAATGATATTTAAAAGGGTTTCTTGAAACTGTCACAACATATAAAGATTGTTTGGTTATGTTCACCACTTGTTTTGATGTGCGACCAAACATACGTGCTTGTAACCAAGTATATCACGTTAGTATTCTCGTAACAAACACATTATTTTTACACACAAACATATACAAATATTTTTTTATCCGTGTTACACAGCTGGTTCATGATTTAATGCGATATATATAATTGGATATGGAGCTATATATAGTATATATAATTAGATATGATGTCATATATGAAGATATATAATTAGATCTTACCAGATATGACTGATATAAATAGATATAACAACATATATAATGAGATCTTGAATCAGATCTAATCATATATAGCACTATACATAACATATCTCCGTAGATCTATTTATATCTACAACCATATCTGAGCAGATATAATTATATATACTTTGATATTATTAGACATGATTAGATCTCTCAATTTTTACACGGGCAGTAATAAAATTTTAACAAAATTTTCTATAGAAATAAAATTTTCACAAAATTTTCTATAGAAATAAAAATTTTGACAAAATTTTCTATAGAAAGAAAATTTTGACAAAAATTTCTACAGAAATAAAATTTTAACAAAATTTTCTATAGAAATAAACTTTTGACAAAATTTTCTATAGAAATAAAATCTTGGTAGATTATTTTTGGCTCGAGTGGCAACCATGATTATGAACCGAATAAAATTTGAACAAAATTTTCTATAGAAATAAAATTTTGACAAAATTTTCTATAGAAATAAAATTTTGACAATGATGAAAATTTTATTATGAACCTATTAAAATTTTTACAAAATTTTCTCTAGAAATAAAATTTTGACAAAATTTTCTATAGAAATAAAATTTTGACAAAATTTTCTATAGAAATAAAATTTTGGTAGATTATTTTTGGCTCTAGTGGCAACCATGATTATGAACCGATGTGGACCAATTTTTGCATGGTTGTTAGAGACCATATACCAATATCATGTACCAAATTTCAGGCGGATCGGATGAAATTTGCTTCTCTTTGAGGCTCCGCAACCCAAATCTGGGGATCGGTTTATATGGGCGCTATATATAATTATGGACCGATGTGGACCAATTTTTGCACTGTTGTTAGAGACCATATACCAATACCATGTACCAAATTTCAGCCGAATCGGATGCAATTTGCTTCTCTTTGAGGCTTCGCCAGCCAAATCTGGAGATCGGTTTATATGGGGTCTATATATAATTATGGACCGATGTGGACCAATTTTTGCATGATTGTTAGAGACCATATACCAACATCATGTACCAAATTTCAGCCGGATCGGATGAAATTTGCTTCTCTTTGAGGCTCCGCAAGTCAAATCTGGGGATCGGTTTATATGGGGGCTATATATAATTATGGACCGATGTGGACCAATTTTTGCATAATTGTTAGAGACCATATACCAACACCATGTACCAAATTTCAGCCGGATCGGATGAAATTTGCTTCTCTTTTAGGCTCCGCAAGCCAAATCTGGGGATCGGTTTATATGGGGGCTATATATAATTATGGACCGATGTGGACCAATTTTTGCATGGTTGTTAGAGACCATATACCAACACCATATACCAAATTTGAAATTTGATGAAATATGCTTCTGTTAGAGGCTCCACAAGCCAAATCTGAGGGTCCCTTTATATGGGGGCTATACGTAAAAGTGGACCGATATGGCCCATTTTCAATACCATCCGACCTACATCGATAACAACTACTTGTGCTAAGTTTCAAGTCGATAGCTTGTTTCGTTCGGAAGTTAGCGTGATTTCAACAGGCGGACGGACGGACGGACGGACATGCTTAGATCGACTCAGAATTTCACCACGACCCAGAATATATATATACTTTATGGGGTCTTAGAGCAATATTTCGGTGTGTTACAAACGGAATGACAAAGTTAATATACCCCATCCTATGATGGAGGGTATAAAAATAAAAAGACAGAAATTGCCAATGACGAAACTTAAGCTTCGTGAGCAAAATGGGATATAACTTATTAAAAGCGTGAACACTATTTGAAAATTGTTTTATACCTTGAGGTAAGGAGTTCCACAGTTTGGTAACTCGAATCGCAAACGAGGGCTCCAGAATATTATGGTTGAAATGTTCACTGAGTTTTTTTGTATTTAATCAAAATTAATGTATTTTCTTTATGATGAGTATATATCTTTATATAGCCATTTGGGCTTGGTTGTACAATGAGTTAAATATATAAAAAAATTGTCCAAATAATTATTATTACTATTTTATTTGAATCTTGCTGTTTTAAACGCGTAGAGATATATAGGATATAGAATAATTAAGGTCTCTATTTTTGTGGTAGACAGAAAAACATTTTGTATTGAGATAATATTGTTGCTAGTTGCTTGTTAGTGAATTTTGTTGATATTAATAATGGCTAAAAAGCTAGTCGGACTCTTCTATATACTAATATTGGCTAATTCATTTTTATCTTTACAGTGGTAAACATTCTGCTAGTGGCAAAAAAGTGGCAATGAAACAGGAAAATCCTTCTAATTTATGGGAATATTATATATGCCTGGAAATACGCGATCGTATTTTAGTTGAAGAAATGGTAAATCCTTCTAACCATTTCTGTTTGGAATTTTTTAAATTATTTTTCATTTCTAGCTTCCAGCTTATATGAGTGTCGATTATGCTTTGATTGGTAATAATTCCAGCATACTGATATCAACTTTTTCACAATATGGATCACTTATTTCTGTTTGCAATAAAATTAAAAAGTACACCATGAAGAATGTTGATGAATATGTGGTAATGGTAATGGTAAATGAACTACTAGAAATTATCGATCATTTGCATGCAGTTAGCCTGATTCATGCTGATATAAAAGCAGATAATTTCTTGTTAATGAAACAGTAAGTTGTTACAAAAACTGACAATTAAGTGTAATTTTTACAGTGTTGTACCTCTCTTAAAGTATAATGGAGCGAAGATAAAGATTAGTTGTTTCTTTTACAATTAATTATTAGTCGAGCTTTATGGACAAGCAAGATTAACAGGTTGGCTGATAAGTCCTTCCTCGGTCTAACAAAGAAAAACACATTTTTTTTTTGTCAAAATTCGTTTTTATTCAACATAGTTCCCTTCAAGAGCGATACAACGATTATAACGACCTTCCAATTTTTTGATACCATTTTGATAGTACTCCTTCGGTTTTGCCTCAAAATAGGCCTCAGTTTCGGCGATCACATCTTCATTGCAGCCAATTTTTTTCCCTGCGAGCATTATTTTGAGGTCTGAGAACAAGAAAAAGTCGCTGGGGCCAGATCTGGAGAATACGGTGGGTGGGGAAGCAATTCAAAGCCCAATTCATAAATTTTTGCCATCGTTCTCAATGACTTGTGGCACGGTGCGTTGTCTTGGTGGAACAACACTTTTTTCTTCTTCATTATTCCTTGCGCATCCCAAAAAACAGAGGCATTACTTTGCCAGCGGACTTTTGAGTCTTTCCACGCTTCGGAGACGGTCCACCGGTCGCTGTCCACTCAGCCGACTGTCGATAGGACTCAGGAGTGTAGTGATGGAGCCATGCTTCATCCATTGTTATATATCGACGGAAAAACCAACACGTTCCTTTGATATCTTTAAGACCTCTGCTATCTCGATCAACTTCATTTTACGGTCATTCAAAATCATTTTGTGGATTTTTTTGATGTTTTCGTCGGTAACCACCTCTTTCGGGCGCCCTCTGCGTTCAACGTCCTCCGTGCTCATTTCACCACGCTTGAATTTTGCATACCAATCAATTATTGTTGATTTCCCTGGGTCCCGAGAGTCCCGAAACTCATTATCAAGCCAAGTTTTTGCTTCCACCGTATTTGTCCCTTCAGAAAACAAACAAATTCCTTTTTTCCATTTTTTTTTACAGACGTCAAATTTTGACACGAATCATTTGAAGGTTGGTACTATATAAAAATAATATGCATTTAATACTAGCGACGCCATCTGTATTGCAGACCGGGGACTTATCAGCCAACCTGTTAAGAATAATAACTAATTGTAAATTAAAATCATGCATTTGGACGTTAACAGCCTGTTTCTGGAATCAGTTATATATGATTAAATTAAATCTATTTGTATCTATGTTTATACAAACCTTAAACCAGTTTAGTGGTTTGTGTCTCAACTATAACCAATAATATCCGGTTTCTTATTCTCCGATTAGGACTTAGCCACCAGTTAGTAATTTTTTTTTAAGCGATCAGCTGTTTTATTGACACAATATATAACAGCAATTTATTTAGAAAGCGGTTCTTAGTTCTACACTTGCAATTATTATCCATACACATTGAATATAGTTTATTTTTTTCTTTTTTTAGCTTAAAATACCCTTCCAGAGAACGTTCATTGCAGTTAATAGATTTTGGTGTATCAATAGATATGAAACAATTCAAGCCAAATCAAACATTTTCATATATTCACAATGATAATAGTTTTAAGTGTGTCGAAATGCGTGAGAATCGTCCTTGGACATACCAATTGGATTTGTTTGGTTTGGCTGGAGTAATACATGTCCTATTGTTTGGCAAATACATGGACGTTGAAAAGAAGCCAAGTGGAATATGGATGCATAAAACACGTACACCTCGCTATTTCAATAAAACTCTTTGGGACACCATTTTTACTGCATTATTGAATATTCGCGATTGTAAATCAATGCCGAATTTACAAAATTTGCGAGCTTTGCTGAAAGAAGAAATTGAAGAAAAAGAAAATTACGTTTTAAATATGGTGAAACAGTTCAACAGAGCCTTAGATAACTAAGAGAATGTTTTACCTTTGCATAAGCAATAGAAATTTCTTGTAGATTTAATTACACATATCTTTTAATATAATATTTATATTTTTTTAATGTTTTTAGCATATCTAAATAAAAATAATATGTTTGTAATTTTTCGTATATATATATATTTTTTTTTTTTTTTTACATACCACGGAGTTAAGGGGCATGCAGCTATGTTAGATGCCCAGCAAAAAAAGCGTCGCCAAAAAAGTAATGAAAATGTTCTTTTTGGATCCGGAAGTGGTGCAAAATTGACGCAGAAGCGATGAATTTAACATGGGCTTGTCATAGGACGGAAGTTCTCCATTTCAACAGCCGATGCACTGAATTTGCATCACTTCTTTAGGTGTGATCCGAATTCAATGCTTTGGATGTAAATTAAAAAATTCTGTGATATTTTGTCAAATAAATAATTTTTATATTTTTTTATAATTTTTAATGGATTCTAACGCTTGTCGGAAACGTTAGACCTCAAATATTTTCAAAAATTCACATTTTTCTCAGATTGGATTTAGCGTTTTTTTTCGACAAAATTTAAATGATTTGTACCATTTTATGAAGTCTTACTCCGTTTTTAACCTATTTGAAACAAAAAAAGTTAAAATTACCCATTAAAAGTATGAAAAAACCAAGTTATAAAAAATTGAAGTAAAAGAACTTCCTGGGTAGTTAAAATAAAGAACATTATTGGGAGTGCATCTTCTGGAAGTGCTTTTAAGGTTCTGCCTTTGGAAGAACTTCCAAATTTTTTTGCTGGGTGTATATTAAACAGTTCCTCTAAGGCTATGGTCACACTAGGCAAATATTTGACCAAAATGAGTGTCAAACATTTTTACAGAATAATTTTCAAACATCTGGATACGGAAAATAACCCTGCGATACCACGGAGTTAAGGGGCATGCAGCTATATTAGATGTATATTAAACAGTTCCTCTAAGGCTATGGTCACACTAGGCAAATATTTGACCAAAATGAGTGTCAAAAATTTTTACAGAATAATTTTCAAACATCTGGATACGGAAAATAACCCTGCGATTATGTTATATATCCAATATGAGCTCAAAATGTTTGCTGGTTTGTCTATGACGACGGATTCTTTTTCGATTTCTGTAAAAAATATGTCCAGTGTGACCATAGCATAATACTAAATTATAGTACATATAAGAAAATTTTGTCACGATTCCTTTTCATTAATAATCCATAATTTTAAAGAAAAAAATTGCTATTTTGGCGGCTAAAGGCGGTATAAGATGGCAGTATTGCGCTAAATTGGCCATTTTCCTTTTCTGAGTCTCACCGCACTCGCTGTACACCACACATTTTTCACACCTCTCAAAAAGTTTTTTTCCTGACTCACACTTGAGAAAACATTTTGTTTTTATACTGTTTTTGCCGATTAAAGGTAAGTTTTAACCGCTGAACCTTCTTGATTATTTTTCTTTGTTGAACCAACCAGATTGTTCCAAAAACATTAGCAGACTGCTAAGTTAACGTTTTCCAGATCCGCCAGTAATCTGAAGCTATATGCTCCTAAAAGTTGCTTGCGCTTTACACAAAATGCAGGACACTCACACAAGAGGTGTTTAATTAATTCTTTTTCCTCCGCATCATGACAGCTCATACAATAGTCATTATACTTCGCGCCAATAGTTTTTGCAAAATCGCCTATCAGGCAGCGACCCGTTATAGCAGATATCAGGAGTGATATCTGACGTCTCGAGAACATTAGCATATCTAGTGTGCGGTTTAAGTTGAAATGGGGCCATATTTGCTTGGTGTCGTTACAACCCTTGCAATTCTCCCATCGAACATTTGCCATCCTAACAGCCTTCTCACGCAGCATGAGCTTGCAGGTAGCTAGGGGCATACCAACAAATTCCAGTTCCCCTGGAATATGTAAGGTAGTCCCTAGCCTTGCCAACTCATCCGCTTCGCAGTTCCCCGGTATGTTCCTATGGCCAGGCACCCATATTAGGTGAATATTGTACTGCTCAGCCATCTCATTGAGAGATTTGCGGCAGTCGATACAAAGCAGATAAATTGACTCAATTGATGCGCAGTTTCTTGTTCCTCTAGATTTCGACAAGACGTTACAGGAATAAGTTTGTTATCAATTATAATTTTGGTTATTTAAAGAAAAGTAATCGCGAAAATAAAGTGGTTTTCAACTCGAACACCGAACATAGTACCCACCTTTAAACTCGAACTTAGTACCCATCTTTATGGCAGGGATGCAGTACTATCCCAATAAACACAGGATGAGCGTTTTTCATATTCAACAATTTCTCACTTTGAGGGTAAATATAATTTTCAACATAAATTCAAGTTGACCTGAAATAGCTCATCTTCAATACATCTTCAAATTGTTTGCGAATTACTTCCAATTTGCCAAAATGTTGACGAAATCTTTGAAAAGGTGTTGAAGATAATATGAGAAAACTTTGACAAAACACTACCATAAAATGCAACGAAAAAAAACATGTGGGTTTCAATACTTATTTGTGCAACGAAGTTCGTGGTCAATTGCAAGAAATTAAAAAAATGGAAAATTTTAGACAAATAACCAAATAGTTTATAAAAATAGGTAAGAAAAAATGAAATAAAACTTTAAGGAAGCCACTAAATGTATATCTATTTGCAGAAAACTAAAATTATGGATTCTACGTTCTTGTAAACATTAAAAAGCTGACCGATGAAAAACTGTTGGACAATTAACTGGAACTGCTTCAAATAGTTTATAATAATTGGTAAGTCAATATGAAAAATTAAATCAACACTTTAGAGAAGTCACTAAACTTAAATCTCTTTGCAGAAAACTAAAATCTTTGGATGCTACATTCTTGCTGACGTTAAGAAGCTGACCAATGAAAAATGAATTGCTTATCGACAAGAAAAAGTTTCCAGAAACATTTCAAAGTGCAACCAATTAAAATTGTTAAAAAAAAAAAACAAATTGGTAAAATCAAAAACTTCTGTATGAAAATGTGCATCACATCGCCAGTTTAATTTATATCCTATTATCAGTTTAAAATGGATATTTTGTGAATTCCTTCTGCTGGAAATCTCTTCTAACACGCGGCCCAGTACGTTCCTAATTTCAAATTGCCCGCATATTAATAAATGTAATGCTGTTTTATGACACCAGCAGGAAGGAAATCGAATTATCAATGCAAAATTGTTTACAAATAATGTTTAAGATATTTAAAGTTTTGTTGTTTTGTTCTTATTTGTTGATATGTTTAGTAAGATTATTATTTTTCAATTGGTATTGTAGTGTAATATGTAGTGTAGTGTATTATATATTTTATTTTAACGAAAATGAATAAATTATACAAAATTCATAGAATTTTGGCTTTGACTTTCAATTTGAAGTGGGGATATCATTTATACAAATTTTGGTTGAAAAGTTTTTGCAACGGATGTTAATTTTTAATTTGACTCGCATGGAAAATTGTTTGAGAAATTATTGAGTGGCGATGCATTTCAATTTGAGTATAACACTTGAGAAATTATTGCTAATGTGTTGAATTTTACTGTTGAGGGTAATGTCTGTTTTTTGTTGAGAACGCGATTTTCTCAACTTGAATAATCAATCCTTTGAAAAATTGTTGAAATTTAGCATTTGTCAAACGTTTATGTTTATTGGGAACTATCTTAAAATGCACTTTTTCTGATTGTTTGAAGGGGCTCTTATTGGGGTCGTTCTAAATTTATCTAAAAAGGCACCTAATAATTGCACTCATGTGAAACTTTTTGATAGTAACTTGGCGTGGTACGACTTCTCAAAAGTGACGCCGCTTGTCGGACGTCGTATACGATTGTTTTGGACGTGGTGGGGAGTCTCAGAAGTGCCGTCAAATTCAAAAAATGTTGTTTTAATACTAGAGGTCTACACAATTCCATTTGTAAATGCAGAGTACACGTGTACTTGCTACATGAGTACATATATTTGAAAGAGTCGCAAAACAATTGGTACACATTAGCTGAACACCAAAAGCCACGAGTAACTTCTTGTTGCTACTCTGATGTCTTCACTACCAACAAACACATATTCCTCTATCTCTCTTATTGAAGTGTACTCAGAGTGATCACGTCGAGTACGTTGCGAGAACAAAACTTCATGTACCACGTGCAGTTTCAGAAATATAAAAAACAGTTACTCTCCATAATATATGTTTTCTGTTTGTTATAAAGAACGGCAAACGTTAAGGTAAACGTGTGACATACATAAATATATGAAATATGTGACATAGGTTAGGTTAGATTATGTGGCAGCCCGAAGTATCAGGCTCACTTAGACTATTCAGTCCATTGTGATACCACAGTGGTGAACTTCTCTTATCACTGAGTCCTGCCCGATTTCATGTTAAGCTCAATGACAAGGGACCTCCTCTTTATAGCCGAGTCCGAACGGCGTTCCACATTCCAGTGAAATCACTTAGAGAAGCTTTGAAACCCTCAGAAATGTCACAAGCATTACTGAGATGGGATAATCCACCGCTGAAAAACTTTTTGGTGTTCGGTCGTAGCAGGAACCGAACCCACGACCTTGTGTATGCAAGGCGGGCATGCTAACCACATATCTGTAATTAATAATAATGGAAAGTTTTGCTTCGCACATAACTGAGAAATACTTGTGGTACCACGTGAAGTGAAGAGAATCCATGTCAATCTCAAGTACTTACATTTTTATTGTTCCTTTTTTCGGAACACATATTGTTTCGGATAAGTACTTGGTGGTATTTGACAAGCAAGTGTTCTCTTCACTTCACTACTTGCGCTCTGAGAGAAAGGCAGTGTATGTACTATAAGTAAGTAAGTAAGTATTTTTTTATTGAGTCTTCTTCTTGATTGTGATACAATGAGTAAGGAGCGAATGTATATTTTTAATACTTAGAACTATTGTTGTCTTATTCTAATACACGATGGTTAAGTACGTTAGCTACTTGCTTGCAATGGCTACTAGTGAACGTATAAAGAAAATACGTAGCAAAACAAATGTAGGAAAAGGCTTGCTCGCGGCCTATATCGATTGATGGTAATGCAAGAGGGATTACCGATAATAAATAAATAACAAAAATAAATGAATAACTTAAAACGAGATAACAATTAGACTGTTAAATATATGACTAACAGTGTGTAAAATATGCAGAATGATATCACAGTGGTATTTGTGTTGGGTAAGTATGTTATAAGACGGATGCTCAATTGAAGCTTTTATAAGTTGAAGGTTTTTACTTGGATAAAAATCACAGTTTCGAATGCAAGTGTAAATGGCTTGCTACGGAGAAAATATCAGGTACATTTTGTGCGATTTTAGGTGACGTATAGATTATTATACATAATTATAACAATATGCTACAATGAATTATAGTAATAATGACATACGGGTAAGAGTAGTATGAATTATGTAAAATATAAAAAAAAAGTGTACAAATAATGTAAGAATTTAACCTCTGTGCGTTCTAGGAATCTTGTGATAGAATCGCTGCGTATTGGGATGGTCTGGATTATCAAATGTGTTCTCATTGATTATGGCGATTGATGACAAGTAGGTCGAACCAGACCAATGCGTATGATTTTCCAAGTTGTAGATTTCTTTTAAAAGGTCATTTTCATGAGTGGCAAGTTTCTGCACGAACGTCGTATGAAGGTTAAACACATATTCACTGAAAGGCTTAACTTCCGAGACCTCGTATATGTGTTTATTGGAGAATTTTTTGTTCCGTGAAGCATAGTGTTTATTTATGCATCTCCGTGTATGTACTATATTTGACAGCGAATTGCATACCTGTAGTGAAAAGTTATTCGATGCAGACCTCTATTTAATATAGGGTTTCCACATGGATAATTTTCAAAAGAGAACTTTTGCTTTAAAAAAAGAGAACATTCCCTGCCAGCATTTCAAAGTTCCATTTCAACCTCATCGTTACCACAGACTCGTAAATGTCACTTCAATCATCATGAAAAGGTACATCAAAAAGTACATGCAAGTAATTTGCCATCCCTACTGTTAAAAAAGCCATTTTTTGTGAAACGCCAAGCGCAACCAGCTTGTTATATTTTAATTAAATAAAAACGAAAATAAAGTTCTGAAAACATAGATTATACGCTTAAAATTGTGAAAGGTATATTGGTGAACAATTTGGTGATTTTCCAAATGGAATAAAGTGATTGTTTTTCAGATATTTTACAGACACGCTGCCTCCATGGAATAAAAACACTGGTTGATAGACGCAGCAACATGTAACTCGCTACTTGTAACTCAACATCATCATTAATGCTAAAAATTATGTTAAATGTAATGTGATAGTGGTATAAATGTTATATTTTTAAGAATTTGTAAATGTTTAATCAAATTAATAAATATCTAAACAAACGCGTTTTACTCGACCACAATGATTCATTTACAACTATCTTAAAATGCACTTTTTCTGATTGTTTGGAGGGTCCCTTATTGGCGTCGTTCTAAATTGATCTATAAGGGCACCTAATAATTGCACTCATGCGAAACATTTTTGTAGTAACTTGGCGTGGTACAACTTCTCAATAGTGACGGCGCTTTTCCGACGAGTTTTTGATGTCGTAAATGATTGTTTTCGACGTAGTGGGGATTCTCAAAAGAGTCCCCAAATTCAAAAAATGTTGGCAGGGTTTTAACTAAAAAAGAGTTTACAATAAAAAAATTCTTTATTAAATAGTTAATAGTTTTATTGATGTTAAAATTAAAATAATAATAGTTTCTAATGATAGAAACAACGAAATAAATATATAATAAAACAATAAAAAACAAAAAGAATCACATTTTCTTAAAAAATAAACAGAATAAATTCAAAAATACGCTGTCAAAAATAAAACACACATGTTCCTATGATCTCGCCCACAATTGACGACGACAACGTATTGGCGTATTTACGTCGTACGTTCAATTACATCTATTCTAATTTTTACGCGGTACGTCGAAACATCGCAATTGTGTTCCGGCCTTTAATTTGTCAACAGATTTAACCCAGTAAACAATTAGTGGCGAACAATTGTGGCGAATTCCTACTAAATAAATAAAATTCCATCAATCTAGGAATTTTTGAAATAGAGTACATAAAGAGCACTGTTGGACATAAAAATACGGCACCAAAAAAGAGAGTGAACAAAAAGATACGAACACAAAAAGAGAACATGTTCTCTTTAAAAGAGATGTAATGGACAGCCTAATTTAATACCTTTCCATCCATGATTCCGAAATGGATCATTCATTAATGTTTGTCGGGACCCAATAAACACAGGATGAGCGTTTTTCAAATGCAACAACTTGTTGCGGGCGCTTGGTCCAGTTTCCTCCAATCGGCGGTGCGTCCCCGATGTTCGCGCATTAGTATGGTTTGTGAGGTGGTCGCCAAATTGGGCGAGCCACAAGGTCCATTTTTAGCGAGAGGGGAGCTTTGGCGTTCGGGCCTCTTTGTGGCCGTAATATATAGACCCTGTGGAAGGAGGGTGATCCCACTGTCATATATATTTGATAAATAGCTGGAAGTGAGCTGTGCTCAACCTATATTCTTTAATTTTTAAAAAAATTATAATTTGTGGGAATTCGGTTTCCTGCCAAGGCAGGAAATGAAATGTGGTTTCGAGAATACAGATGTTCGGCATGTCATAATAAGTGCTACCAAGTTTGGAATTTTAACATCTTGGTACAACCGTGGGGTGCGATACAACCATGTGGTACATGGACGGACAGACTGTGGGAATTGTTGGTAGGAATGTGGTATATAAATTAATATATAAAAACAATTAAAAGGCGCAAATTCAGATAACTTTTTTTTTAAGCGTCGGTAGAGAGCTTTAAAAGGGTCGTCACTGATGGAACGCGGTCATTATCACCAGTGAGTTTGAGTGAAAGTGGCTGTTCTCCTTACCTTACATATATTTGCCAAGTTTAATTGAATCTCCATTCAAGCAGTCTGTGTTGGACAAAAATATATTGTGTTTTATTGTGCTCTGTTTCGTACATTGTGAAAAGTGAGTGATCAATAAAATTTTGGTAGAATTTGAATGTAAATCTAACGTAGTGTTATGGTTGGTGTTTGTGTATGTCTTCTAATAGGGCGATAACATCACAAGACCAGAGGCAGAAGTCCGTATATTGTGCCACAATCTAGGAACTCTGGAAGATCCGCATTCTGCATTGATCCATATATATGAAGCTTGGCGTCGACTTCGCCACTTCCAACTAAGCCATATATTGTATTACGCTGGAGGCATCATAAAAAACGGAACTGAGTCAACTAGAAAATTCGAAAAGATTTCTAATATTAGCGCTGAAAATCAAGGTAAAACAGATATTTTTACTTACCATTGAAACCGAGAGAGCCTTGTTGAGGCCAGATTGTTGTAGTGCTTCAGGAAGCAGTTTTTGCGTTCTCCAGAGATACAATCTGAAAGAAAAGAAAAAAAAAAGGGCAATTACTTACTGGTGATAATTTAAAAATATTATAATTAAAAAAATTTGTTTTTAATTCCCAAACAAACAAAAAGAATTATATATAACTACATGCATAAGAGAAAAAAATAATCACATAAAAAAAAATATCGCAAAACAAACTAAAAAAAAAATTAATCAAAAGTAATTAACGAATTAGTTTAAGATTTAGGTAGTTTCGTTTTTTTTTGTGGATAAGTGTTAAAAAAATTACAAATTAGTGTTGTGTTTATTGTAAGAATAATTAATGCCAAGAGGGAAAGATTCGTGAGCGTAGGATTTGTCGAAATAGCATCTAGACAGTTTTTGAATTTAGTTTTTTTTTTCATCTTTTGGGATCAGTGTCTGAATAAATCCCACAAACTTAATTAAGAGAGCTCTTTTAGTTAGGAAATTTTAAAGAAAACAACTTTTGCGAGCCGTTAAAGGGCTAATAAATCAAAATACGTCTAGAATCTTAAACATAGGCAAATCTGAGCCAATGGCTCACTTTAGTAATTAAAATTGGTGTTAGTTGTTCAGTGTAGTTTTTCTTTGATAAATTTTTTTGTTGATTTTGTAATATCTAGGTTAAGGAAGACAAATATAGTATTTAAGGTGATTTATGTGTTAGAGGTATTATTTTTTTTTTAATCATGACCAAATAAAAAAAAAAGTTTGTAATGTTTTACGATATTGAAATTATGATGTGCTAGTGTTGTTACTATGAGGAGGTAATCTGAGTGAAATAGGCATGTAAGGTGAGTGTGTGGATAATGGGGTCCTTGGTAAATAATGAGCTGGATAACAAGGATCATGGCAGGGAGGGCAAGGTGAGGGAGCATAAGACCAAGCTCCCACCGTCAGGCAGTGTGTTATGTGTATAATGATCGTTTTTTTTGTGAGATTTGTTTCGTCAAAGTGACCTTTTTTTTAGTGTTCGGTCTTGTGGGCTAAGGTGAAGGGTTGGAACCCTCTGAGAGGTTGTCATGAGCTGCCGGACACCGCCTTAGTGCCGATATATGAGATACGTAACAAACTTTTCAGTTTGAGGGTAAATATAATTTTCAACATAAATTCAACTTGACTTGAAATAGCTCATCTTCAATACATCTTCAAATTGTTTGCGAATTACTTCCAATTTGCCAAAATGTTGACGAAATCTTTGAAAAGGTGTTGAAAATAATATGAGAAAACTTTGACAAAACACTACCCTAAAATGCAACGAAAAAACCATGTGGTTTTCAATACTTATTTGTGCAACGAAGTTCGTGGTCAATTGCAAGAAATTAAAAAATGGAAAATTTTCGACAAATAACCAAATAGTTTATAAAAATAGGTAAGTGAAAATAATAAATGAAATAAAACTTTAAGGAAGTCACTAAATGTATATCTCTTTGCAGAAAACTAAAATTATGGATTCTACGTTCTTGAAAACATTAAAAAGCTGACCGATGAAAAAATGGTGGACAATTAACTGGAACTGCTTCAAATAGTTTATAATAATTGGTACGTCAATATGAAAAATTAAATCAACACTTTAGAGAAGTCACTAAATTTAAATCTCTTTGCAGAAAACTAAAATCTTTGGATGCTACATTCTTGCAAACATTAAGAAGCTGACCAATGAAAAATGAGTGGCTTATCGACAAGAAAAAGTTTCCAGAAATTTTCGCTTTGACTTTCAATTTGAAGTGGGGATATCATTCATACAAATTTAGGTTGAAAAGTATTTGCAACGATGTTAAATTTGAATTTGACTCGCATCGAAAATTGTTTAACAAATTATTGAGTAGCGATCAATTTGAGGATAACACTTGAGATATTATTGCTAATGTGTTGAATTTCACTGTTGAGGGTAATGTCTGTTTTTTGTTGAGAACGCGATTTTCTCAACAATTTCTCAACTTGAATATTACCCTAATCCTTTGAAAAAATGTTTGAAAAATTGTTGAAATTTAGCATTTTTCAAACGTTTGTGTTTATTGGGGAGGTTCACCTTATCATTACCTAATATTCATTACCAACCATAAGGCAACGCTGGACTGGGCTGCACGGTTGCATAAAGATGGCATTTTTGAAAAGTATTGTAGTCGGTACTCGGATTTGTAATGACAATAGTAGAGTATTAGTGATTCTATTTAGTTAAGTCAGTCCATGTCGGTCGGTAGTCGGTTTTATAACAATAAATAATAGTAGACGGGAAAGATTCGACGAGATATATTTTTTTCAATAATTTTATTAAAAAATGGCGAAAGTCGGTGCTGGTTTTGTGGGAATTTTAACAATTTTTCTTGTAGTTCAAAATTTAGACATATGTGCAACAAATCCAATTGAAGAAAGTAAGTGCAACAAAAGAAAACGAAATTGAAAAGTGGTATGGTAAACGAATATTGTGAAAATACAAGTATAAAAAATAGCTTGTAGTTGTCGGGAGATTGTTTTTTCTCGTATTTTCATAATCCATCTTTGTTTTTCCATTGTTTTAATGGTGGTGATTATTCTATTGGTTTAACATAATTAACAATGGTCATACCAGACGGACAACGTCATGCAATAGCTTTTTCCAAAAAAAATATATAAAACGAAATGTGAAATTTATTATTTACGAATATTTTGAAGACAATGCAAGAACTAAAGTCAGACAGAAGATGATGATTGAACAAATTAATTTAGCACTGTTTCGTCTGCTGCTTCGTTGTGTTGGCGTGTGGTGGTTTTGTGTATAGAGGTGTGCACGTGAATCGGAATGGTCGTGAGTCACTCTGATGGCAACGGCGTGAGGTGCGTGAGCGTGATTAACAAACCAAAATGTCGTGCGTGAGTCTCGAAAATAATATATTCGTAAGTGTGCGTGATTATCGAATTACGCTCACGAAAATAATTCCGCTCGCCTACATAAAACGCTTAAGAGATAAATTCATTTACAATTTAGTGACACCTAGGATGTTAAGAGTTTAATAACGCTATCGATTTTAATCGCGCTCATGTTTTCAGACATGTACCTCAGGTAGTTTACTCATAAAATTATTCGTGAGTCACGACATTTTCGTGTGTGCGTGAGTACAAATTTTCTTATCGTGAGCGTGCGTGAGACCTACCAAACAATATCGTGTGAGTAAAATATTACTCACGTACACACCTCTATTTGTGTGGAAAACTTCATCATATTGAGTACATAGGGGTATACCCTTATATGTGTAAATACTAAATGTATTTGAGCTCATTTGTTTAGAATAACCATAGTGAAAGCAAGCCAAATAATATGAAAAGGCAAATCGATTGTCTTTGGAAACCATCGAGTAAAACGATCAAGTTGTATGGTCTTTGCGTGTCCTGGAAATTGTATAGTTCGCTTTATACGTGCAAATTAACTGTTAGCGACTTAGAGAAGACTTATGGGAGCTGGGATAGCACCAATCTGGTCCCATTTTATTGTCACTAATGTATGGTGGTCTATTCCCAGTGCAACACTGTCCTTGTATGAAGAATTCGTTTCTAATGACGCCTTTATTCCATCCTTACTGGTTGTTTCAAGTTTGTTTATTTATAGTTTCACATACAAACGATTACAATCTAATAAAATACAGGATGCGATTCAAGATGATTAAACACAATATTTGGGATATCATAAAACAAAATAATGATTAATAACATTAATTAGATATAAAATGAAAAATATAATAAAAAATGAAAGCGGAAATAATTTAACAATAAAAATTGCGTTAAACAGAACAAAATTTAAACATAATAAAATGTAATGAAATATAACGAACAAATAAAATAATAAATTGCGTTATTCTTAGACCGTAAACGTATCTAAGTAGGTGAGGAGGGTGTGGGATAGAGGTCAGGTAGAGATTGAACAGTGCCGGAGATATCACCCCACCTTGGGGAACTCTCTGTTTCACTCTACGTGGTCTTGACTTTTTTCTCTAATCTTAACATACGACTTGCGTCCGCACAAATAATTTAGAACCCAACGCTTAGTTCCTGCTGAGTCTCTGCCTGGCTTCGGTAGTGGAATCACCCTACTTATCTTCCAGACATCGGGTATAATAATTTCAAGGACAAATTGAGGAGTCTGGTCAGGTACACAACTCCCAGAATTTCTATGCAGATGCTTTAGCATTAGCATAGAAATTCCGTCGGGGCCCAGCGCCTCTGATGGTTTCGCGCTGTTGATGACATTGGTAACTTCGGCAACGGTAAATTGTGGTGTATCATCGGCTCGGAGACAACGAATGCGTCAAGTGGCTGTTCTTTTCGCTCTATCACTCTCAGGATGCTCGACAAACTATCAGTTGAAAAATCTGGTTGCCAGGATACGTCATTCATCAGACCAGGTGACGCTAAAGAAAAAATGGTGCGGGGTTTCTCTCTATCCCTGCTCGGGCCAAAAACAATCGGAGAAGGCTTCCCGGGATGCACCTTCTCCAACACAAAAGCCGACGAAACAACACTTACACTGATGAGGCAGTCGCTGGCCAATGAGTGGGATCCATCTGGTCAATCCGGTGCAAAGAACTCGCCGCTGTGGGATTGAATTCTATGTTTTAGCTCAATGCAAGGGACATCCTTTTTATAGCAGAGTCCGATCGGCTTTCCACATTGCGGTGAAAATACTTAGAGAAGCTTTGAAACACTCAGAAATGTCACCAGCATTACTGAGAGGGGATAATCCACCGCTGAAAAACTTTTTGGTGTTTGGTCGAAACTGGGTTTGAACTAGAGGTGTGCACGTGAGTAATATTTTACTCAAGCACACTCACGACGAAATATCTTACTCACGCACGTTATTGTTTGGTAGGACTCACGCCCCCGCACACTCACGAAAAGAAAATTTATACTCACGCACGAAAATGTCGCGACTTACAAAAAATACCGTGACTCACGAAAAATGTAGTGTCGTATCTTAGGGAAGTGTCTGAAAACATTAGCATGATTAAAATTGAGAGCGCTATTAAACTCTTAACATCCCAGGCGTTACTAAAATTGTAAATCAATTCAACTCGTACGTGTTTTTTGTCCGTGGGCGGGATAATTTTCGTGAGCACATTTTTCTGAAATTCGTTACTCATGCACACTCACAAAGAAATTATTTTCGTGACTCACACTCACGCACGACATTTGGTTTGTTAATCACGACAATTCCGAGTCACGTGCACACCTCTAGTTTGAACCTCTAGTTTGAACCATCTCTAAAACTACTAGGAAATTTTAAACACAATGTAAGCACGGCTTAAAGAGAATATTGTTTGGGAGTTTTTTTTTAATATGGTGAACCGTTTTCAAGTTATTCCAATATATGTAGTGAAAGTTCCATAATTTTGAACATAACGGTATATCTCGAAAAGTCGAGCTGATAGAAAAAAAAACAAGTGCAGATTTGGATTCAGCGTCCCAAATAACCTTAACAACAATATTCAGTTCTTAATCAATAGAACCATAAAAAACTAACTTATTATATACAAACACACATTAGAAAATGTTATTTTTGTATGGAAATCCCGATTTATATGAATTCAGTAAATCGTGAACAAAATCATACGTTGTGCACCGATTGTAATGAATTAAATCTCATTTTATTCGAAATATATTTAGCTAACTGTTTCTGGACAAAAATTGTGATTTTTGTTCCATTTATATTTTTTAGGAATTTTTAAAGAACAAAAAATTGTTTTTTGTTTCTTAAAAATTTTAATATTTTTTCAAAACTTGAATGATATCTCTGAAACTACTTGGAAAATTGAAAAACATTGTAAGCACGGCTTTATGAGTATATTGTTTGGGAGTTTTGGATTTTTTTTTAATTTAATATGGTGAACCGTTTTGAAGTTATTTCAATATATGTTACGAAGTTGCCTTAATTTTGAACATAATAGAAAATTAAAACAACCTGAATCAAGGTCTGCGTTTTGAATGGACACACGTGCTTGCTAAGCTAGCTAGTTCGGGATATGTGGGTGGGGATCTTGTCCAAACTCAAAACCTAACCCATTACAAAAAAAAAATCAACTTACGAGCGCATTATATGTCCCTTAAAACAAATGACACCTACAACATAGACCTCGGAAGATGCGGAAGCTCCGGCCTCTATACGCATCCATCCTATTTGGTTTTTCAGATGACCCACTCTTTATGAAAAATCCCGAGGACAACCCTTCACCTACCACGCCTCTGATTCACATTACAACCAAATTTACTTAATTTTTTTAAATTTATTTTAATTAAAAAAAAAATCAACAAAGACAAAAATTTCCCCATTAGGTTTAAGGACTCAAATGCATTTCAAATTAAAATTATTGCCCAAAAGGCCGAGAAAATGTCCTTATACATTATAGTTTTTATGTACATACTTATACGAGATTCGTTTGTAGATATAAAAAAATATGACTTTTTTATTTGTATACGATCCTAAAGGAATCTTATGGGTTTCTTTAGGCTCTTTAGGTTAGGTTAAAGTGGCAGCCCGATTTAGTTTCAGGCTCACTTAGACTATCCAGTCAGAGGGAGCCACCGTGGTGCAATGGTTAGCATGCCCGCCTTGCATACACAAGGTCGTGGGTTCGATTCCTGCTTCGACCGAACACCAAAAAGTTTTTCAGCGGTGGATTATCCCACCTCAGTAATGCTGGTGACATTTCTGAGGGTTTTAAAGCTTGTCTAAGTGGAATGCCGTTCGGACTCGGCTATAAAAAGGAGGTCCCTTGTCATTGAGCTTAACATGGAATCGGGCAGCACTCAGTGATAAGAGAGAAGTCCACCAATGTGGTATCACAATGGACTGAATAGTCTAAGTGAGCCTGATGCATCGGGCAGTCACCTAACCTAACCTAACCTAGACTATTCAGTCCTAACTAAAAGTACCTATTACATATGCGCACTTCTAGTTTTAACCGATTATTTTCTTTTTGCACCAACTAGATTGTTCCAAAAACATTAGCAGACTGCTTAAGTTAACGTTTCCAGATACGCCCGTAATCTAATGCTATATGCCCCTAAACACTAACACAAGAGGTGTTTAATTGATTCCTTTTCCTCCGCATCATGACAGCTCATACAGTAGTCATTATACTTCGCGCCAATTGTTTTTGAAAAATCTCCTGCAAGAGTAAATTACTCAAACCAAACTTATCAACTATTCCAATCTCTCTCTCTTCTCTCTCATGGAATCTTCTGAGTAGATGATACTATTTGTCGCAGTTCTCAATTTTTCTTTTCGAACGGTTTGTACTATCAACTGTATATTAGAAACAAGTAAGTAAAGTCTACTTTACTATCCAGTTAATTGGAGGAAAATCCCATTGAAAATGGGTTTAAAATATGAAACAGTCTACCATATTTCCTCAACCCTGGTGTACGTATATATGGGAGCTATATATATAATCTTAACCGATTTTGACTAAATTTGACATGCATAGTTAAAATAATAATTCTACTATCTCTGCAAAATTTCATGTAAATAGGAGTATAACTTTGGCCCCGTGGTCATATGAGTGTAAATCGGGCGAAAGATATATATCGGAGCTATATCTAAATCCGAACCGATTTCAAGCAAATTTGGCACAATTAATGATAATATTAAACGTACTCCTTGAAGCAAGTCAGGACAAAATTCTGACTTTTGAGGCCATATAACACCAAATCGGACGAAAGATATATGGGAGCTTTATCTATATCTAAACCGATTTTAAACAAATTTTGCACACATAACAGTATCATTAAACGTATCCCATGTGAAAAATTTGAAGCAAATCACGGCAAAACTCTGGCTTTTGAGGCCATATAAGACCAAATAGGACGAAAGGTATATAGGAGCTATATCTAAGTCTGAACCGAACCAAAATCAATAGCGATTGTCTTTATCCAAAAAAACTACCCTATGCCAAATTTGGGGACGATCGGACCTAAACTGCGACCTGTACTTTGCACACAAAAATACCTGAACAGACAAATGGACGGACAGACGGACATCGCTAAATCGACTCAGAATTTAATTCTATGGCGATCGGTATACTAAACGATGGGTCTCCGACTTTTCCTTCTTGGCGTTACATACAAATGCACAAGCTTATTATACCATGTACCACAGTAGTGGTGAAGGGTATAAAAAATGGTATATTACAACTTATATTCTTTTTCTCTCGGTGGTTATAAATTAACATTTTGAAATGCTTCGTACGTTCTGTTCAACCTAAAATAGCCTGGGCCCCCACCCTGGAACCTCGTCGAAATATATGATTTTCAAAGACAGTGGCTATAAAGAGCCGGAAAGAGGAGAATTACGAACAATGGTAGATATTAGAAAGAAAAAAAATATATATACAATTTTGTACAAATGTAGCAAATACAATGGTAGATGATGTCATCAGAAATATTTTTGTGTCTAGAACCCTAATTTTGCAGTTTTTAAATTTCCCCAATATTTTTTTCGGTTGGGTCATTTTCATATTAGTTGTTATAGTGTTTATCTCTTCTGTTGCCTTCTGGAAATAAATGCTACATGGGATGTCCAATTTACACAATGTGCTTTATTAATAAATGCAAAAAACTTGCCACACGTAATTGTGTATTTTTTTTTTTTAATTTCGAATTTAGGTATACACTGTGTGGACATGGGAATTGTAATTAGAATCAAAATATCAAATTTTGGAAAAGTCAATTATTCTAATTTTTATGAGCTATAAACACAATTGGTTGGTATGTAGGAGAAATTTTCATGTAAAGGACTTCCTTTATCCTTTCTCTCGCAGTTACCATAAATAGGATTTTAATCATATTCCACTTTCAATTGTCGATGTTTTTACTGTACTTTTTTGATGGAGGTTGATCAGTCAGATTTGGTTTACATCAAAAGTCGAATAGTTGATTTTGGCCAACATCAAAACTCGATTAGTCGAATATGGCCAACATCAAAAGCGACCCGTTATAGCAGATATCAGGAGTGATATCTGACGTCTTGAAAACACTTAATATATTTAGTGTACGGTTTAAGTTTAGATGGGACCATATTTGCTTAGTGTCGTTGCAACCTTTGCAAAGCGCAAAGCGCACATCGCACATTCACCATCATAATAGCCTTCTTACGCAGTATAAGCTTGCAGGTATCCAGAGCCATACCAACAGCTTCTAGTTGCCCTGGTATATGTAATGTAATACCTAGCCTTGTTAACTCATCCGCTTCGCTGTTCCCCGGTATGTTCCAGTGACCAGGCACCCATATTAGGTGAATATTGTACTGCTCAGCCATCTCATTCAGAAAATTTCTTAAATCGAAGTACATGGTTTGGTCAGCCCACTTATTTTCATTTAGAAGAAATTTGGAGATTTCTCTCCAGGATGAGTGTTCCATTACACAAAGTTGGCAATATCTTGACTCCCTAGCGAGTGTGAATTATGAATTATGTTTTTGAGTAGATCTCGGTTACTACTCCCAGTGCGTGACCCGATTAAATATAAATAAAAAAATACAAAAATGTTGTCCAAAATGATGGAAACCAGGGAATGAAAAAGAGTACTTATAAGGGGAGTATATCTGAGTATATATCTAATATATATCTTATATTGTATTGAATATGAATAGAACAAATATTCTATCAATGCACTTACTCACCACCAGAGAACTGCAACCGGTGGCTTTTTTCATATTGTAATCTTACCCACTTTTAATTATTTAAAATGAAAAATTTTTAATATTAAAAATTATAGAATGGACAAGCATACCAGTAAGTTCGGCCGGACCGAATCTCAAATATTATAGATTCCTTTCAAATTTCAGGGGGGGTTTGATGACAGATATTCTCCCCAGCAGAGAAGTTCAACCAGTACACTTTCTGAAGATAAATTCAAAGATTTTGTCTATGAAGACCATATCAGATTTTGGATATATAAGAGCAATTTTTGTTTGAGTTTTAGAGGAATCATTAACATCTCTTGTAAATGTGCAAAAAATGATGAAATAACGCCTTGATTTGAAATTTAAAATCTATAGATTTTCAGCCCCATTTTTTACCAATTTAAGTGAAATCGGTCTATATGCAGGCCTTACCAAATGTACCACTAAAAACTAAATCCGATACACGTTTTTCTGAGTCTAAAATACCAGTATATTTACAATTTCAGGCAAACCGGATAAAAACTGCGGTTTCTAGAAATCCATGGAGTTAAATCGGGAGTTCGGTCTATATGGGGGATATACCAAAACATGGACCAATACACGCCATTTTCGGCACACATATTTGTGGTCCTACAGTACCACTAGATTTCTAATTTCAGACAAATTGGATAAAAACTACGGTTTCTATAAGCCCAAGAAGTAAAATCGGGAGATCGGTCTATATGGGGATATACCAAAACATGGACCGATACTCACCGTTTCTGGCACACCTCTTTGTGATCCTAAAATCCCTCTAAATTTCCAATTTCAGGCGAATTTGATAAAAAACTACTGTTTCTATAAGCCCAAGACCTCAAATCGGGAGGTCGGTTTATATGGGGACTATATCAAAACCTGGACCGATATAGCCCATCTTCGAACTTGACCTGCCTGCAGACAAAAGACGAGTTTGTGCAAAATTTCAGCACGATTACTTCATTATTGAAGACTGTAGCGTGGTTACAACAGACAGACGGACATGGTTATATCGTCTTAGAATTTCTCCCTTTATATAGTCGGAAATCGATATTTCGATGTGTTACAAACGGAATGACAAACTTATTATACCCCCGTCACCATTCTATGGTGGTGGGTATAAAAATTATTGTTAAAACATATTATTATTTGCGCACGCTGTAAGTTTATGTCTATCTTCATATGTTTTATTTTAATATTATTTAAAATGCCGACTTTTTACAATGTTTAAAATGTAAGTACCGATTATGATGTTTTTTTTTCGGAATAAAAAACAACCCTCATTGCTTTACTCACGAAGCTGTTCTGGTATTGTATGTATATGTGTTCCCATATCTGAGCAATAGACCCTATATTACATAGATGATCCATAGGTGTCATACGATGTTTGTCACTTCCGAAGATTAGGAATAAACGAAGAAAATAAGAGCACGCTTACATTCTCTTTCGTCTTCCTTTTTGTAGTTTGCCAATTTTTCACAAAATCAGATAAGATGCACCAGAGGATTTATAAATAAATTAATATGTATATTAAAAGTTCATATTTGAACGAAAAATTGTGACCAAAACCGCGAAAATACGAAATTTAAGTTTGAGCAGCATTGCTCTTCACGAACAACACAAAAGCAAATGCAAAGCAAATTAATGTTTGGGGCAGACACTTTACGAAGAAATCAAAACGAAGTATCAGAAAATTAATTTTTGGAACTGACACATTTTTTTCCCGGAGACAAGTCGATCATACATTCTATAATCTATGATCTGAGCATTATCTTCACTCTCTCAATTGTTAGCTATTATGTCCTGATTGAGAATAAGTGTCAGATTAACTGTTGCTGAGTGTAGTTTTTGAGTATAGCTTTATATGAGTAGGATAAGTATCAGTATGGATAGTTATCATACTCCCTTCGACACAGGGATTTTGGGTAGATATAAATCCATAGCGGTTTTCGTTCTCTGGCGCAAACCAGATTGGACGACTTACTCAAACCATGGTCGGGCAGAACATGCGTTTGCCATAGGATGGATGTCCACCACTTTCATAGCCGTTGCGCTGAATATGCATCACTTCTTAAGGTGTGATTAGAATTCAGTGTTTTGGATGTGAATTAAAAAATTCTGTGATATTTTAATAAATAAAATATTTTAAAAAATTTTTTATGATCTTTAATGCATTCTAACGTTTGTCTGAAACGAATGACCTCAAATATTTGCACAAATTCGCAATTTTTCTAGGATGGATTTAGCCTTTTTTCGAAAAAAAAATTAAATCATTTTTACAATTTTATTAATCCTTACTCTGTTTTTAACCTGTTTGAAAAATATTGAAAGTACATATTTCCAACTTACGAGGACGAGGGTACGAGGGCGGTTCGGAAACTTCTTACCCTATCAATGAAAGAGAATAGTTAGTTTTTCAAAAATATTTTTATTTTTCGATATAATTTCCTGAAACTTCAATACACGTAGTCCAACGCTTTTCTAGCAATTCTATCCCTTGATTAAAATAGTTTTCCTCAAGGTCTTCAAAATAGTGGTTTACAACTGTAATTGCATCTTCATTTGAGGTAAAACGCTTGTCAGCAAGGAATTTTTTTAGATTTGGAAACAAGTAAAAGTCACTGGGAGCTAAATCAGGAGAATAAGGTGGGTGGTCAAGCAACTCGTACTTTAATTCATTGATTTTAGCCATTGTAAAACACTATTGTGCGCTGGTGCGTTGTTTTTTCGAATTTGTACATTTAATTGATCCAAAAGGTTGCAATAGTACTCTGAATTTATTGTTTCACCCTTCTGCAGATAGTCAATCAATAAAATACCTTTGAAGTCCCAAAAAACCGTTGGCATAACCTTACCAGCCGATTGAATTGTTTTTGCCTTCTTTGGGGCACTTCCTCCAGCTTCTGTTCATTGTTTGGATTGTTCTTTTGTCTCTGGAGTATAGTGGTGGATCCATGTCTTATCAACAGTTATGAAACGACGCTTAAAATCCATTTTATTTCGCTTAAAACGATCCAAACAAGCTTGACAAATGTTCATTCTTATGCGTTTTTGATCGACTGTTAACAAATGCGGCACCCATCGTGCAGAAAGCCTTTTCATCTGTAGTTCTTCATGCAAAATTAAATGGACTCGATAATTTGAGATGCCCATGATATTAGCAATTTCACACACTTTTATTCGTCGATCACTTAATACCATATCATGCACTTTAGCTACAATTTCTGTTGTCGTTGCTGTTTTTGGACGTCCACTACGTGGTTCATCTTCAATGCTTGTACGACCACGTTTAAATTCAGCAACCCAATTTTTTTACTGTTGCATATGAAGGAGCACTTTCACCTAACACATTCACCATATCATTATGAATTTCTTGTCCCGATAAACCTTTTTTATGTAAATATTTAATGACAGCACGCATTTCTAATTTTTCCATTGTAAAAGAATTGCTGATGCGTCTTTTTTGAATACCTGTTTCTATATGAAGGAGTTGCCAGATCGAAACAAAATTTAACATGTGTTCATAGCAGAGATGGAAGTTTCCCATACACTTAACTTTTTTCTGTTTATACCGCTCTTTTTGTGCTAGGCCAAGAAGTTTCCGAACTGCCCTCGTAGTATTCGAAGTCATCACTAATCCAGGGTGGTGATCATTATGAGTTGACTAGCTAATTCACAGCTTTAGGTATTAGATGCCCCTATTACTGTTATTGTCATCGCAACATTAAGATCTCTCAAGCGCCGATCTCGACCGCAATTGAACTGCGGATACAAGCAGAGTAAGTTAACATTTATCGTTACAAGTCTGTCGGGGGGAAGGACGGATGGGTGAATTGACGGTTAATCATCATATAGCCCTGTTCGTTCTGCAATGAACATTATATCCGTACATCTTCTCATTCAACCATAGATGCTTGCTTGCAACAATACTCTAGTTAAATAAAAATAACTAAACGTTCAATGCTTAGTAACATACTGTGCTTATGGCGAAGCCTATAATAGTGTTATTACAAATCACTTCAGCTCTCTCGGCCCCTTTAACAAGATTTCGTTCCCCAGTGGTTGCGTGGATGTTTGTTTAACGTATGGTATTATACACTTTATTATTCACCAATTGAATTTTCTGTAAGTTTTTTGTCTCATCTTCAATATCAAACAAGAGCAAACGTTTGTATGTTAAACTATATGGTACATGTTCAATTTCTTGAGTGCTGCTATAGGTTAGGTTGTAAAGGATGACAAAAAATACATAGTCCACTTAGACAATTATAGGTGAACTTCTTGAATTTGTATACAATACAATGTAAGCTTTCCATATATTTAGTCCTATATTAATCCAGATTTTAAATTCCACGTCAATAATTTATTTATACACAAAGTAATACAAAACCCTAGGACAACAAAATCCTTAGGACAGTATATCATTATAATTTTTTTATTTAATTTTTTCAATTTTAATTTATTTCAAAACAATACTACATATTTTGTAGAAATGCAAAACTATTTTTTGGAAATTTATACTTTATTGTACTCTACAACTTCACACTCATAGAAAAAATCATGCACGGCGTGCTCATTTCAAAACGATTCGCTCATGAAAGTGAATGAAAACAACAACCAGCGCTCATGATCTGAAAACGTTGTGGTTACGACTTTATAAACAAAATTAAAAAAGATTTCCGCTAGCGTGACTCGAACCTGTGTTTTCTGCACTATACGCGTTGACAGTCGCCTTAGCACATTGCACCACCGAGGGAGTTGCCATAATAACGTCTAAGGATTATTTTAAGACTTTTCATGGCCAAAGAAGAACGAATGCCGTTCATGAAATCGTGAACGCCAGTGGACGAAATTGTAAACATTCCGTTTTGATTTTTTGTGAACGTTTCCGTTTCATTTTGTCTACGTTCGTTCACGACTATGGAACGTACTTTTTTCTATTAGTGCAAGTCTGACCAATCTCAATTACTTTGATTTCAAGTGACCTGATTATAAAATTAATCTAATATCAATTTTATACTCGGAAGTAATGTATATGAAAACGTTTGCATTTGTTAAAACATGCACTTGCCATAAGCGTAGCTAGACAATTTTCCTAGCTAACAATGTATAGACCGTACTTATAGGACAATTACTTTATAATAAAGCAACTTAAAGTAGTTCCACACTTTTCCCAGCAAAAAAATTGGGAGTTCTAAAGGCACAACTTCAAAAGCACTTCCAAAAATTTCCTCACAAAAAACTTAATTACAATTAACTACACAGGCATTTTTTTACTTAATTTTTTCATATATTAATGGGTAATTTTTGTTCTCTTTTTTTTCAAATAGTTTAAGAAAAGAGAAGGAATAAATAAAATGGTACAATTTATTCAAATTTTGTCGAAAAAAAAACTACTAAATCCATCATTTTTGAAAATATTTGAGGTCGTTTTAGGCAATCGTTAGGATGCATTAAAAATCATAAAAAATATAAAAATTATTTATTTGGGAAAATATCACATTTTAATTCACATTCAAAACACTGAATTCGGATCACACCTTAAGAAGTGATGCAAATTCATTGCAACGGCTGTTGAAAAGGTGGACATTCGTCCTATGACAAGTTCATATTACATCCATCGCTTCTCCGCCAAAAAGAACCCAAAAACCCGGACCCAAAAATAACATTTTCACTTCTTTTTTGGCGACGCTTTTTTGCAGCATTATTAAGATATTAATTTATGAAAGAATAGTTTTAATATTAATTACTATTTTTTTAATTAAATTAACCAAACCAGACTAAACAAAATAATAAAGGAGCTTTAGTTATTAAACTCATAAGTTCAACCACAGCTTTATTTCATAAATATCAGACTTAAAACATTGCCATCGGCAACTGCTACCACAACCCAAGTAATTCGATTGTGCACACAGAAAAAAATATAACCAAAAATTTTCCAATTAAAATTTTAATTGATTATTAAAAAATATTTAGTTTAAATTTTAATTGGTTTAATTGGATTTTTTAGTTGAAACAAAAGTTAATCACGAAAATTAATTGTATCAATTATTTTTTTAATTGGAACCATTAATTTTTTAATTAACTTGATACTTCTGTGATTGAAATTAATTAAAAATATTTTTTTGTGTGCATGAAAGTCTTTAGCGGAACTTTGTGCGGTTGTAAAGGGTGATTTGTTAAGAGCTTGATAACTTTTTTTTAAAAAAAAACGCATAAAATTTGCAAAATCTCATCGGTTCTTTATTTGAAACGTTAGATTGGTCCATGACATTTACTTTTTGAAGATAATTTCATTTAAATGTTGACCGCGGCTGCGTCTTAGGTGGTCCATTCGGAAAGTCCAATTTTGGGCAACTTTTTCGAGCATTTCGGCCGGAATAGCCCGAATTTCTTCGGAAATGTTGTCTTCCAAAGCTGGAATAGTTGCTGGCTTATTTCTGTAGACTTTAGACTTGACGTAGCCCCACAAAAAATAGTCTAAAGGCGTCAAATCGCATGATCTTGGTGGCCAACTTACCGGTCCATTTCTTGAGATGAATTGTTCTCCGAAGTTTTCCCTCAAAATGGCCATAGAATCGCGAGCTGTGTGGCATGTAGCGCCATCTTGTTGAAACCACATGTCAACCAAGTTCAGTTCTTCCATTTTTGGCAACAAAAAGTTTGTTAGCATCGAACGATAGCGATCGCCATTCACCGTAACGTTGCGTCCAACAGCATCTTTGAAAAAATACGGTCCAATGATTCCACCAGCGTACAAACCACACCAAACAGTGCATTTTTCGGGATGCATGGGCAGTTCTTGAACGGCTTCTGGTTGCTCTTCACTCCAAATGCGGCAATTTTGCTTATTTACGTAGCCATTCAACCAGAAATGAGCCTCATCGCTGAACAAAATTTGTCGATAAAAAAGCGGATTTTCTGCCACTGATTTTGGTAATAAAATTCAATGATTTGCAAGCGTTGCTCGTTAGTAAGTCTATTCATGATGAAATGTCAAAGCATACTGAGCATCTTTCTCTTTGACACCATGTCTGAAATCCCACGTGATCTGTCAAATACTAATGCATGAAAATCCTAACCTCAAAAGAATCACCCTTTATATACTTGTTTAATTTTTATAAAAATGCAAAATCGTAAATAGATTTTCAAATTCTGGGGGGAGGGGGGTCTAAACCCCCTCCCCAGAGGCCTTTCTACGCTTATGGCATTTTCACCAAACTGAATCTATCTTTCCGCTACTGAAATTGAATGTGAGCGTCCTCTATAATAGGTATTTAGGCCAAGGTTTGAAATATCATTGCAACAATATTAAAATATTAATATATCATTGCAAATATTCCATTTACCTACTTTAGCAATTGTAAGAAGATATTCACTACTTCTGTAATTGTAAAAAGATTTAATTAAAATAGTGTGGGCTTATTAATAGTCTACTGGTCAAATTATTCATTTGTTTTGCAACCGGACAACGGGGAGAATTAGTTTACTTAACAAACAATAATTGTTTGTAGAAACCTAAATCTAAAATTCTTCTTGGAAGAAAATTGTTCGAACTCCCAGATCGTGAGAAGCTAGAGCAGAAATTGAGGTTTTTTAATTGACCATCCCATCAGTGGCGATTGTATTCGATTTTTTTATATTGGATTACGACAGTGCTTAAGAAGAAATTGTTTATTATCAAATCTCATATTTTATTTAATAAATGTAATTACAGTGATTTCTGGTGACCTAATTATACAACTATGATTCCTTAAGGCCAGGTTTAACATTTCATGGTAATTGTAATAGCATTTCAACATATTATTGTAAATGCTCCAAAGGTTAGGTTAGGTTAGGTGGCAGCCCGATATATCAGGCTCACTTAGACTATTCAGTTCATTGTGATACCACATTGGTGAACTTCTCTCTTATCACTGAGTGCTGCCCGATTCCATGTTAAGCTCAATGATAAGGGACTTCCTTTTTATAGCCGAGTCCGAACGGCGTTCCACATTGCAGTGAAACCACTTAGAGAAGCTTTGAAACGCTCAGAAATGTCACCAGCAGGTGGGATAATCCTCCGCTGAAAAACTTTTTGGTGTTCGGTATGCTAACCATTGCACCACGGTGCTCCAAAACTTCAATCTAAACTTTATAATAAGATAATAAAAATAATAATAGAATAATTTAAGCAACAATATTATAACAGTGTACAAACGGAAAATTGTGTGTTCCTGGACAAACATTTTGTTTGGGAGGAAATAATTATTTTTGCGTTTACATAGCAATTTTTTTCATTAGATCGTGTTTTCTTTTGGAATAACGAACGCTTAGCAAAAACTAAATGGCAACAAAAAAGAATTATTGTAATGAAAGGAATAATAATCATGAGAGGCCCGACACTTTTCAAATGACTAGTTAGAAACAATGAATTCGTGGACAATTTAAATAACGAAAAATTTCGAGATTATCGGAATTCTAGAAACATTTAATCAAACTAGCTTTTTCTCCGAAAATAAATTGCAGACAACCAGCTGGTAAATCCCAATAATAATTGTACAAAGTTATTTCTTTTTTTAATGTTTTCACCTTTCCGTTTAAAATTTATTGTATGTAAAAATCTTTCTAGATATGTTTGTTTTGCGGAAGAGGAAGCCAATTGTGCCGCTGTGTGCCATAACAATTACCAATTTACATATGTATTACATACGTACGTTACGTACGTATTTGATTGCTTTTCAACGGTTTCTTTGAGTTATACTTGCATGGCTTTATTATTTTATGTGAGGCAGTAACGATTAACATCTACCGTCAGAGCGTCGGAAAACGACAAATAAATGTGCGTGTCCAAGCCAATACGAAAATAGTTTTTGGTTAAAATTAATTTGGAAAGATAAAATAAATATTAACGTTAACGTCGTCGTACACAAAAGAAAAATGTCTTACTATTGAGAAGTGTACGAAAAACTTCTGCTTTAGTTAGCATTGACCTTATCATACAATTTTTGAGGCATACTTGGAATAAAGAAAATTTCGATGGACTGGGGAAAATTTCTTACAAAAATTTAAAAAATGAACTAAAAATATTTTTGTTTTAAATTAATGTAAGTTACTTTTAGCATCAGTTTTGCAACTGCCTTTTTTTCAAACGATATTATTTTTCCCATTTTATAAATGTTGGCCGATTTCAATTTTTTTCCAGTTTACTATGTTCTAAAGTAAACTCACATTTGTAAATGGTTTTGATATTTGTGCTAACATACACGGAAAAACATTTTATCTGATTCAATCATGAAATTGATAGTTCCAATCGTTTTTAATTGAAAGTCCTTCAATAACCAAAAGAGTCAATCGCAGATTTAATTAGAAATAAAAAAACACTTGATTAAAAATAGATTTCTTCGCACTTTTAATTATTTTTTAATTGATTCTGATTTTGATAGTAAAACTCAATTAAATTTTTAATTGGAAAGGCAACTATTTATTGTATTTTTTTTAATTGTAATTATTTCACCTTTTGAAATAAATAATGCTCTTTTAATTTGATATGAATTAGTTATTTTACCCCCATTTTCATGAATCTGCATTAGTGGTCCGTTAGCTAACGAACTTTTAAACCGAGTTATGGGTGTTAGTTAGAAACTGCTGAAACTTTTTCAGTTATAATTAAACGGGAAGAAGATATTTCCAATTTATTTTCTGTTAGCTGGCAGTTGAACCCTAACGAGGCTACATGAAAATGGCCGTTAAAGTATTTATTATAATTATAGTTTTTTAGTTGTGAGTATAAAATTAATGAACCAATGAATTGTATATATATTTTTCTATAATATTTTTAATTTGATTTTTGATTTAATTGAAATTTTAATTGTGACAGAATTTTAATGAAAAATATATAAACTTTTAATCGTTTTCTTAACTGAATTAAAGTTATCTTCAATCAACTTTTAAATTGGAAATAGAAAACACACTAAAAGAACTCATTTTATCGTCTATGCGACTATTAAAGCGTTAACATAATAGTCAATTATTTGAATTTGACTAATGCATTTTAATTTTGCATTGCTTGGTTAATAAACCATCTGATAATTGTGTAAAAATATTGGACAATTTCGACTCCGTATGAGCCAACATCCCTTACACGATCTCCAAAAAAAAGGCCAGAAATTATTTGAAAAATTTCTCTTGTAAACGACTGTTCGTACAAAGCGAAGCTGGAAATACTTGCTCTTGAATATATTTGTGAACCCTAGTTCTTGATTTCTAATTCACATCTACATAGAATCAATTTATTATTGGCAAATGTACGAAATAAGATTAAAATATAAGAAGAGCGTGGGACAAAATAAAATAAAATACAATTAAAATGAAATGATATTAACTCTAGGTTTTAGGTGTCTTCTTTGGGCACCAACGGTCCTTAAAAAATCAAAAAGTCTTATTTGTTTACACCGTTTTTACATTCAATTTAATTAAAAGATTATACATGCATCGATAAGAAACCGACGTTATCATAGAAATGCATTTGAAATTGCACATTTCAATTCATTCATATGTTTTCTGACAAGTTGCGGTTTTAGAAAAAAAATATATAAAAAAATCACATAAATAAATAAAAAAGAAAAACTATTTCTGACTGTGGCTAGTGAATGATAAAATAGTGATGGATAGTGGTTACGGATTTGGTCATTATTCAAAATCTTTTTTTTCACCTGGGTAATGCGGTATTTCCAACAGTTGCGCATACTTAAGCTGTTAGGCGAACTTCTAATGAAGATAAGTATTTCAGCCACACTAGGACAAGCAAACATACAAAGGTATGTGAATAGAGGCACTCCCCAAGGTGGAATTCTATCACATCTTCTTTGGAATGTTGCTATAAACAACCTTCTGTTTTCCCTAGAAAAAGAAAGAATAAAAGTGATGGCATACACAACCAGTGATATTATAGAGAGAGCCCTTCGGATGACTGAGAAATGGGCTAAAGAGAATTGTCTTGGAGTAAATCTTGCAAAGCCAGAACTAGTCATGTACTACAAAGAGAATATCCAAACAGTGAGCAGTAACAACAGCTGTACTGTTTCAAGAACTTAACTCGAAAGCGGCCATCGAACATACCGGGGAACTGCGAAGCTGATGAGTTGGCAAGACTAGGAACTACCTTACATATTCCAGGGGAACTAGAATCTGTTAGAATGCCTCTGCCTACATGCAAGCTCATACTTCGTGAGAAGGCTGTTATGATGGCGTAAGTCCGATGGGAGGATTGTAAGGGTTGAAACGACACTAAGCAAATATGGCCCCATCTAAACTTAAACCGCACACTAAATATGTTAAGTGTTTTCAAGACGTTAGGGGTTTTCCACCCCAAATTTCACGTTTAGGTGGATTTTTGGGGATAACATTTATTTAGGGGGATTTTTGGGGGTAAAAAAATATCTTAGACCTTATAAAGTGAAGCAATTCTCAAGCAAATTTGGAACAATTCTGCCATGAATTATGAGAAAAAATATGAGGGATGTCAACAAGAAGATCCTAAATACAAGCAAGTATGCAATAGTATTATTTTCGCTATCTTTTTTTAAACGTCAAAAAAGTCTAGCCCAATTTAGGGGTTTTTTCTTAAGATTTGGGGGGAAGAATCAAAAATCGTCTGGCAACACTGATGAGTTTTCATGACGCGGAAGAAATGGAATCGATTCCTTTTAAAAAGAAAAAACCCTAAATTTTAAAAAGAAAAAAGCCCTAAAAATTAAGTAAAAACCCCTAAGTTGGGCTAGGCTTTTTTAAAAAAACCCCAAAAATTTAAGAATGTAAAAAGTACAAAAAGGGGGACACCTTTTGTGTCCGGTATTTTGTTCAAGGCGTAAGCGAATTTTAGGGGCGTATAGCTTTAGATTACTGGCGGATCTAGAAAACGTTAACATAAGCAGTCTGGTAATGTTTTTGGGATAATCTGGATGGTTCAACAAAAGAAAATAATCGACAATGTTCAGCGGTTAAAACTAGAAGTGCCCATATGTAATAAGTACTTTGACAATGGATCGGGCTGCCACTTTAACCTAACCTAACCGTTGCGCATTCGAATCTGACATCCTTTTATAAACTCATATATTTTTACTAAATATAACTGCACTAGAAATTCATAACGAATATCTTTCTTTTTTAGTAAACTCCGATTCAAATGTTTTTATTGGCTTGTAAACAATTAATGTCATTTCTAGTTTGACTTATATACCGGTGTGAACTTGGAAACACTTCGTCTTCGTCTTGCAATTCAAAACGTAATCACTTAAAAAATGATTTTCTATATGTACATACGAAAATTATTTTTAAGTGGTATCACAATGGACAGAATAGTCTAAGTGAGCCTGATACATCGGGCTGCCACCTAACCTAACCTAACCTAACATCCCAACAAACAAATTGGAAGTTGTTCTAAAGGCACAACTTTAAAAGCACTTCTAAAAATGTCCTCCAAAAGATGTTCTTTATTTTAACTACACAGGAAGCTCTTTTAAATCAATTTACATATACTACTCGATTTTTTCATATTTTAAATTTGTAATTGTTGTTTCAAATTGTTTAAAAACAGAGTAAGAATTAAAAGAAATTATCCAAAAAATGCTAAATTATTCTATTATTTCGAATTTAGGAGAATATTTGAAGTTCAGTCAAGAAGGAAGATGTGTTGGAAGGCCTTGGAAAATTAGAGACGACCAACGAAAGCCGAAATGAGATTTATAGGATTAACCTGGGATCAACTTAGATACCTAGTTCAAGATGGAAAAAGGCTATTGTTAGCACCCTATACTCTAGAGGGAGTTAAATATATAAAATATGTATGTTAATAATATGCGCTTTCTAAAATACTTTGAGAATTATTAAACTTGAGTTATGTAAAAATCTAGCACCTTAAATAAAATTTCTTCAAGTATACTTTGACCATAGTCACATGAATACATTTCTCGTATTCAATGTGGTATTATTATTACTTTGTTTTTCCTCTATTCTTCCAGTTGCGGTCATATTGTATCTGTCTATATTAAATTTTTATATTCTTCCTACTGTTTTTATTTGCAACTGCATTTACGTGTTTGTTTATACTGCTGTGCAAAAGTATACATGCTGCGTTTTTCATAGACTATGCTGGGAAGATACTAATATGTTGGTGTTTAGTATAGTTTTGCCTAATTTGAATTTTTAAATGAATTTCCTAAATGAAGTAGTAATTAAAGTACTGAATTAGCTTATTAATTTAAATGCAACCATGAATTTGTAGATTATATATGAAATCAAAAACCAGTATTTATATTAATAAGTGGCAACATATTCTCTCATTCCGTTTTGAGCCAAGGTGACTTGGTAAAAAAACAGTGGTACATGCTTCCTTCTTTTCTCTTTGACATTCACCGTAAGCACATCATCCCATCTCAATAAATGTAAGTTGAACTGGACATCCCTTTGCTTTACTCTTTTTTTTTTACACTGGTGTTTGTGGTAAGGGTTACCACGTAAGTATTCTTTCTCTACTGCGCCTTCCCTGGTAAGAGCCTAAGCTCATCAGCATTCCTTTTTCACGGTGGTGTAACTATTCATAGTGTTCGAACCTAAGTTCAGCATTTGGCCTGAAACCAATAAAAATCCTGACTTCTCGCGAATAGAACCTAAGTTCCAGATCTTATTAGATTTACTTCCTGTGGTAACTAAGAGAATATACAGTTGATGTCTTAGCGATGAATGGAATTGATTTAGTCGCCATTATTTCAAACAAATAAATTATTACGTAATGATTAATATGTAAAGCCAGCACGCATAGTATCCCAGCAAAAAAATTTGGAAGTTCTTCCAAAGGCACAACTTTAAAAGCACTTCCAAAAGATGCACTCCCAATGATATTCTTTATTTTAACTACCCAGGAAGTTATTTTAATTCAATTTTTTAAACCTTGGGTTTTTCATACTTTTTATGGGTAATTTTAACTGTTTTTGTTTCAAATACAGTAATCCCTCGATTTACGTCGTCTCGGTTTACGTTGTTTCGATTTACGTCGTCAAATTTTTTGTTCAATTAAACTTCGATTTACATCGCCATTCGATTTACGTCGTCAATTTTTTTGCCCACTTTATCAGAAACGCCTTCCATAAGTAACATAAGTATCAACGATGATGACGTCGAAACATTTTTTCTGAGATTCTTACCGAAATTACTGAATTACCTTTATTTTTGAAGTTTTTTTATTATGTACACGCACATACATACATAAATGGATTAGGTGTAAGTATGAGCAATTTTTAATTCGGTTTACGTCGTTTCGATTAACGTCGTCAAATTCCGGAACCAATCACGACGTAAATCGAGGGATTACTGTATGTTAAAAACAGAGTAATAATTCATAAAATGGTACAAATCATTTAAATTTTGTCGAAAAAATGGTAAATCCAATCTGAAAAATTTGCGAATTTTTGAAAATATTTGAGGTCAAACTTTTCCGACAAGCGTTACAATCCATTTAAAATTATAAACAAGTATATACGGCCGTAAGTTCGGCCAGGCCGAATCTTATGTACCCTCCACCATGGATTGCGTAGGAACTTCTACTAAAGGCTGTCATCCACAATCGAATTATTTGGGTTGCGATAACACTTGCCGATGGCAAGGTATCGTAAAACTTTTTAACACTGTCTTCTAAATTGTAAGTTAGCCCATACGGGGTATATATTAAACAAAAAAAGGCCGATTAAATACGTATATAATATAGTTTGACAAAATTTTCTATAGAAATGAAAACTTGACAAAATTTTCTATAGAAATAAAATTTTGACTAAATTTTCTATAGAAATAAAAACTTGACAAAATTTTCTATAGAAATAAAATTTTGACAAAATTTTCTATAGAAATAAAAACTTGACAAAATTTTCTATAGAAATAAAATTTTGACAAAATTTTCTACGGAAGTAAAATGTTGACAAAATTTTGTATAGAAATAAAATGTTGACAAAATTTTCTACAGAAATAAATTATTTACAAAATTTTCTATAAAAATAAAATTTTGACAAAACTTTCTATGGAAATAAAATTTTGACAAACATTTCAATAGAAATAAACGTTTGACAAAACTTTCTATAGAAATGAAATCTTGACACAACTTTCTATAGTAATAAAATTTGACAAAATTTTCTATGGAAATAAAGTTTTGGTAGATTATTTTTGGCGATATGGACCAATTTTTGTGTAATAAGTCATCGGCTATATATAACTAAAGACCGATATTGACCAATTTTTACATGGCTGTTAGAGGCCATATATTGACAAAATGTACCAAATTTCAACCGCATCGGATGACTTTTGCTATATATAATTATGGACCGATATGGACCAATTTTTGCATGGTTGTTAGATACCATATACTAACACCATGTACCAAATTTCAACTGGATCGGATGAATTTCGCTCCTCCAAGAGGCTCCTGAGGTCAAATCTGGGGATCGGTTTATATGGGAGCTATATATAATTATGAACCGATATGGACCAATTTTTGCATGGTTGTTAGAGACTATATACTAACACCACGTACTAAATTTCAATTGGATCGGATGAATTTTGCTCCTCCAAGAGGCTCCGGAGTTCAAATCTGGGGATCGGTTTATATGGGAGCTATATATAATTATGAACCGATATGGACCAATTTTTGCATGGTTGTTAGAGGCCGTATACTAACATCAGGTACCAAATTTCAACAGGATCGGATGAATCTTGCCCCTCCAAGAGGCTCCGGAGGTCAAATCTGGGGATCGGTTTATATGGGGGCTATATATAATTATGGACCGATATGGACCAATTTTTGCATGGTTGTTAGAGACCGTATACTAACATCAGGTACCACATTTCAACCGGATCGGATGAATTTTTCCCCTCCAAGAGGCTCCGGAGGTCAAATCTGGGGATCGGTTTATATGGGGGCTATATATAATTATGGACCGACATGGACCAATTTTTGCATGGGTGTTAGAGACCGTATACTAAGACCACGTACTAAATTTCAACCGGATCGGATGAATTTTGCTCCTCCAAGAGGCTCCGGAGGTCAAATCTGGGGATCGGTTTATATGGGAGCTATATATAATTATGGACCGATATGGACCAATTTTTGCATGGTTGTTAGAGGCCGTATACTTACATCAGGTACCAAATTCCAACCGGATCGGATGAATTTTGCTGCTCCGGGAGGCTCCCCAAGCCAAATTTGGGGATCGGTTTATATGGGGGCTATACGTAAACGTGGTCCGATATGGCCGATTTTCAATACCATCCGACCTACATCAATAACAACTACTTGTGCCAAGTTTCAAGTCGATAGCTTGTTTCGTTCGGAAGTTAGCGTGATTTCCACAGACGGACGGACAGCCGGACAGACGGACGGACGGACGGACATGCTTAGATCGACTCAGAATTTCACCACGACCCAGAATATATATACTTTATGGGGTCTTAGAGCAATATTTCGATGTGTTACAAACGGAATGACAAAGTTAATATACCCCCATCCTATGGTGGAGGGTATAAAAAATGTAAAAATTATTTATTTGAAAAAATATTACAGAATTTTTTTAATTTACATCCAAAACATTGAATTCGGATCATACCTAAAGAAGTGATGCAAATTCAGTGCAACGGATGTTGGAATGGAGGACTTCCGTCCTATGACAAGCCCATGTTAAATTCATCGCTTCTGCGTCAATTTTGCACCACTTCCGGATCCAAAAAGAACATTTTCATTATTTTTTTGGCGACGCTATTTTTTGCTGGGATGATAATGAGTTGAGATGAAATATATAGGGAGTATGAATTTCCATTGCTATGGAAATAGAATAAAGCTGCGCTCATTGAGAAGTTATTCCTTGTACTTTCGGAGATGTCTGTTAGTGAATTATCCGAATTTATTCTGATAATTGGTTTGTAGTTTCGCTGCAAGTAGAGGAATGCGGTAGTTCCTCGAAGGGCTTTGCTCAAATAAATTTTACAAACATATCTTTCCTCTGTTGGTAATTTAGCCAACGCATGGTTTAAGCTGAAAAAATAATAATAAAGATTACCTCTTGAAAAGTTTAACGATGGAGTGTATATTGTAAAGATTAATTTTCTTAACTTAATGGAAAATCTCTTAATACAATCTTTTCAGATTAATTTGTCAATTTAGTTTTTATTTAGTAATAGTTAAATTTTTCCTAGACTCCAAATGAACTAATTTAGAAGAAATTGGTACTTCGTATACACACTCAAAAAAATCGCCTTTGTAACGTATACTCTCAAACATATTCTGCTTCAAGCTATATATTTTCAGAATTTGTTCAAACAATTTTTTTTTAATGTGCAAACTTGTTATGTTTCACCCTAAGCATATCTTTGTTTAAGACCCCAAATAGTTAATTCCAGTTTCTAAACATTTGTTGACTTGCATGCAGAAATATATTACATATGTGTTATAACATTTTTATTATAACATGTTCTAACATATTAGGATATATGTCCCAGTTTATGAACATTATATACTTGCACTTAGAAAAACGTGCTAAACATTTGAGTTGTGTGACATAAAATTTGTACACTGGAACATATGAAAAACAGTCCGTGTACGGTTGAAGACATTTTTATATGTTTTAAGTATGAACTTTACGTAGAAATTTGAAACAATTCGTAATACATGCTAGTTAACATTTTATGTTATTTATGTAACACTATACTACAAAATAATAAAAACTTAACTGAATTGGATCTGTAATTTTATGGCAATTTTTTTCCATACTCGTAAACAAATCTTACACATATTTGATAATCTTTTTACCAAACCGAAATAAGAGCTGCTATCTTGCATCATTATTATTTACTTGTATCTTGTGAGTTTACCTTTGCGTTTATTTTAAATACACTGTTAGAAAAATATGTTTTTCATATGTTTCGATATAAACAAAATGTGTTTCGGGCACAATTTGTAAACACAATATATTTAAGTGCAAACATGTAATGTTCTCAAACTAACACTAAATGTTTGGAACACATATGTTAATATGTTAGAATATATTATGTTTGGGGCATGCATGTTTCATAAAAATTATATGTGTGAATGTAAACATATATAAATTTACAAATTTCGAGTAAACATATATATGTTGTGATATTTTATTCAGAGAGCGACAGAGAGAGAGAGAGAGAGAGAGTATAGAGAAAGAAATAGAGATAAAAACCGGGAGGGTTGACGAAAGATATCAAATTAACACAGCGAGAGAATCGAAAGAGAGCAATTTCTGTGAAACCGCTTATATGTTGTTTCGGAAACTGCTTTATGATAAGGCCAAAAATTGTATACGCTTAAATCTAAATATTATTTAATTTAAGTCTAACTATTATTTAATTTGTGTATATTATAAAATTATTTATGTATGTTTATACTCGACCCCACGTTCTTCCTTTGTTAGAGTTTTTGAATTCCTTCCAAAATATCAAACTTTTATACCAAAACCAGTTTTTTATTACAAAATTGTTATTTTTGCAATAAAAAAATTATATTTTATCCAAAAGCTCAGTCCATTTCGTTTATATCAATCACTGTTTCTGACTGTAAATCTTTAATAACCCACATTTCGAAGTTTCATTATAAAAATTTATAGTATAAATATAAATATGTAAATTAAAAAAAAAAAAAAAACAATTGGTGTTTGGTCGGAGCAGGGATTGAACCCACGACCCTTTGCATGTACGGCAGACATGCTAACCACTGCTCCACGTTGCCAACACATGTATGTTTCTGTTAAATAATGTTATGTTTGCATGGGCTCGTGGGCGCTGCAAACTATGCTATATAAATGTAACTTATAACGATAATTGTCTTCTGATGACTATAACAGCTACGTAGCTCAGTGGTAGTGTGTTGGCTTACAAACTGTATGGTCCTCGGTTCGATTCTCCGTCCAGGCGAAAGGTAAAATTTAAAAAAATTATAAAATTGAATAATTTCTTCAACATTATTTGTATTACAGAAAAAGGTGCCAAGAACTAAAAAATTTCGTGGAATGAGCACAATCTTCTTTGGGGAAAATTCTTCCAAGCATATAATATTTTTGAGCTCAAAATGCTTCCTAACATATAATATTTTCTCATATAACAAACATATTAATGTTTCGGCAGTATCCAATAATATATGTGCTTCCTGCAAAATATGTTTGGAACATATGTTAGAGAGGCGATTTTTTTTGAGGGTGTAGTTATATTTCTTATATGCACATCGTTTCTTCAATAAAGGACAAATTTTATTTGTTTTTTCTGATAAACTTTTCTATTTTCATTTTGTCATTGGAGGGGGCACATTTTTAAGAAGCAGAAAATGTCTTACAGTTTACGATAGACCATATATGATATAAAGTCAGTTGTCCAACGAACAACGCCTGTTTAAAAAATCGATTAGACGAACATCCGATTTTCAACATAAATAGGTGTGCCAAATATGGTGTGAATCGGTCCATGTTTTGGTATAGACCCTTCTAGAAATTGCAATTCTTATCCGATTTGCATGAAATTATCTTAGACCCACATAATATACACGGACTGTTTTTCATATGTTTGGGTGTAAAAATTATATGTTTGGAACTCAATTCTTTTTAACAAATTATTTTTAAGTGCAAGCATATAATGTTCATAAACTAGCATATCATGTTTGCGACATATATGTTAATATGTTAGAACATATTATGTTTGGAACATACAATGTTTGTAAATATAATATGCTTGTATGTAAACATATATTAATTTAGAAATAGCCTATAAACATATATGTGTTTAAAAAGAGAGAACTAGAGAGCATGCTGCAAGTAGAAGAATGGAAGTAACCAATTGGCGCCTTAAAAATGTATACAGTATGCACAATCCGTATTCGTACACCCGCGAGGAAATAGGAAAATCGCTATAATTTTAAGGTGTGTAATACCAAAACCAAAATTTTTTTCATATTAATATTGTTTATGCAAAATACAAACCATACAAAAAAATATGGCACCGTATTGCATCAATTCTAATGTAGATGGCGCGTTTTTCATTTTATTTGAAACAAAATCCGTATTCGTACACAATAACATATATGAAAAAAAAAAATATTTTACAATATATTATAACTAAAGTTAATATTTTGTTGGATATCCTTTTTGTTTTAGAACTGCATTTAGACATCTTGGAGTGGATTCGACAAGTTTGGATGTTAATTCTGGGGATATTTGATCCCATTCAGTTTTTAATGCTGTTTTGAGGTCCTTTACGTTTCTAATATCGTATTTTTTAATTTTTCTTAAAAATTGACCATTGGTTCACAATAGGATTGAGGTCTGTGCTTTGGGGTGGTGTCTTAAGATATTTTGGACAGTTGTACAGGATCTAATGTCTGGAATCTAGAGCGGTGTGTTTCGGATCGTTGTCCTGTTGGAAGATAAAGTTCTGGGACAAACCTAATTTTACGGCACTCTGTTTCAAGTTTTGCTTCCAAATGTTTATATAATCCTTTGCTGTCATTATTCCATCCACAAAATTAAGGTTTCCAACGCCTGCTGAGGAAAAGCACCCCATACCATCACTGATCCCCCACCATGCTTGAATGTACGAATTAGGTTATGGCGTGATAAGCATGTATTTTTCTCTCGCCAAATTTGTATGCGTCCATCGTATACTTTGATGTTGAATTTGGACTCATCAGTAAAAATAACTCTTTTCCAGAAGTTAAAATCTTCATTTTTGTATTTTTTAAAGAATGTAATTCTCTTTTGCTTATGAAGCCTGCTGATAATAGGTTTTCTGACAGCATACCGGCTCTTAAATCCACATTTTTTTAAATAATTTCTCACTGTCTGGAGGGTAACACGTATTCTAAAATGTTTTTCTAAACTTACAGCCAGTTATACCTCATTTACTGTCGGATCGATGCGAATTTGATGGCGAAGGAATGAACAGTGTCTCCTTGATTGCTTGGAACGGTTAACTTTTCGACGTTGTTTTTTTAACTGGCCACAAGTTTTGAATTTTGAAATAATATATTGTATTGTAGAAGCACTGCGCTTCATTAATTTTGCGATCTCACGTAAAGATTTTCCACTTTTATGCAGATCTATTACAATTTTTCGTTGTTCGTCCGAAAGTTCGCTTGATTTTTTACCTATATCGATTTTCGCGTGCTACTTGCAGAAACAACACTAAATTTGATTTATTTCGATAACACAGGGCTCTATAACCAAAATGCAAAACACCGAAACAAAGTTTTGTTAAAAACTCCCATTAGAATGAACAGTAAAAACAGGGATGCCAAGTGTACGAATACAGGTTTTGTTTCAAATAAAATTAAAAAAGCGCCATCTACACTAGAATTGATGTAACACGGTGATATATTTTTTTGTGTCGTTTGTATTTTGCATAAACAATATTAATTTGAAAAACTTTTTGGTTTTGCTATTACACACCTTAAGTTTATAGCGATTTTCCTATTTCATCGAGGGTGTACGAATACGGATTTTGCATACTGTATACACAAAGAAAATGTCATTAATTTTTTTTCTACCAGTGTATGTCTAAGGTGAAACAGAATATGTTTGAACAATACAAAAAATGGTTTGTTTGGACCAATCATATATGTAACCGAATGTAACAGAAGCTATTTTTTCAGGGTGTAGCCGTGTCGAATGTGGTATTTGACAAAAGGAAAACTATTATCTTTGATTCATGATAGTGGGTTGTTAGGATTCGTCCGGCCCAAGAAATTAAGGCCGTCGCGAGAACAGAAAAAAATCATGGGTGGTTTATACCCTCTCAGTAATGCTGGTGACATTTTTGAGTGTTTCCAAGCTTCTCGAAACTGTTTCACTGTAATGGAAGTGGTATCTTCGCGAGATGAATTACTTGACAAATCAGAATATAAATAAACTCTATCAAGTTTATTATTAAATTGATTTGTTGATTATTGCTTAAATGCCCATATGTCTCTCACACAAAACAAAAAAACTCGTACTTTGGATTTATATCTATAAAAATAGTTTACCAATTAATTAATATGATCCACCTATGACACTAGTTAATAGTTTCGAACTTTGAGAAATGTACTGTAAACGCTTACCTGCTCAAGCACATTACTTTTACATGTCCCTATCAATACATGTGCTTATTTGAGTACGATATATTGAATTTCATTAAAAAAAATCGTTTAACCGCAATGTTGTCATTTTTATTTCATTCATTATTAGGTTAATATTTTTTGATATTTCAAAACATTTTTTTATTTCAACTTTAAAGTGTTGTATATTGCGGTTGTATACTTTAGCTATTTACTACTACCCCCTCTCGTTCCAACAATGTGATTAATCAAATACCATACTTATTCTATGGGGAACTTAATAGATTGTGTGTTAATAAAACTATTACAAAGTACTATTAACTTCTGAATTACTTAATCACAATACTGGTAAAGTATCCACATTTACAGGTCCGAGTAGTGAAAAATGATCCAATGGGATTAATATGACGAAACAATTTATACGCAGAGAAGATATATAGATATTATAATCGGAAGCAATTGCACAAAAAACAGTTCAAATGAACTAAAGTCTGTGGAAAAAATTGTAACAAGTGTGGTTCAATTGTAAATAACCCCATTAATCATTGTAAGAAAACAAAATATTTTAAAACCTCAGTCTGAAAAAAAGACATGTTCGGTTTCAAAGATTTTGTCTAATGATTTTGGTATTGATTCCGAGGCAAAGAAGCGGGGAATTGTAGTAAGGATACCTTTAAGACACAATTTAAATTTGAGTTTTGCTTACTTGATTCTAGGACACAAATTATAATTTATTTTTAGTTATTTTTCTCCATGTGCTATTAAAGTCCTTTAAAAACATGTTACGGACAACTTAAATTTCTAAATTCAGATTCAAATTCATGTAGAAATTATGCTATGTTTTAGGTGAATAACGTCTTTAAAATAAATTATTGAAAAACAAATCCCATTTTTTAACGCTTTTTTGTTTTGCAGTCAAGATGAAAAAAGTCAACAACAAATTTGAACGACTTCATTAAATTTGAAGAATTTTTCAGAATTATTAAAGTCAAGTATACATATTTTTAAGTCGGATCATTTAACTATTAGAAAAGTTTATCGATTTTTGGACCATGAAAAGGCAGGGTTTTGTGAAGTAATATACCTTCATATTTTCGGTGCGCAATTTTCAGAGTTGAAGCAACATGTAAAAGCTCAATACAAAGATTGCGTAGTTATTTCGCGCGAGCGTTTTTATATATTGAGTATAACAGTTTTTCATGCGAAAATGTAATTTTATTTTTATTTATTTCAACTTTATTAGTAACATAGCCTCATAGAGGCCCTATTCGTTACAAAATATATTATTGGTTAAACATCAAATATTTCTTAAAAACTAATAATAATAATTAAAAATTAAATAAATATGATATCTATAACGTATCTCTATATCCTACTGACAAATCAATTTTACATTAAAAAATGTAATTTTACCTTAAAAAATGTAATAAACTACTAAATAATTTTAGAAAGAGACTTTAGGGATAATAATCTCTGCCGATGGAGTAATTCCCCAGATCAGTGGACTTCAGTGTTCACCTTTATTTAATCTACCATCTACTGCCATCATTTCCCAAACTATCCACAGGAGGTGGCAGTAGCAGCCAGTTATTTCAGGCTTTTCTTATCTCTGAGGCTATCCTATTTTTATTTTACGGTGAAACCACTTTAGGTTTTACTGATATGGGCTATCCAGATTGGGAGCCAATATCTGATGACTTTGTAGCTCAAATGCTACGAATTAGACTTTATATTTTTGTACTTGCCAATATCTACCACTGGCATTTGATTTAGCTGGTCAATCCATCTCGAATGTTTTCCGAGATATTGACATTCCAATATCGGATACATTTACCCCATTTCCCATGAAAGCACCATATAAAAAATCTGTACTTGAGACTTCAATCAAGAATGAAGCCGACCCATTTTTGTCGGCGGCGGCTGACACTAATTCTTTGCCTCCGGCGGCCGCGGAGGCTTGAATTTGTCTATTCGGCGGCGGAAAATAATCCATTATAAAATCAATTTGAAGTTATCCGATTGATAATGAGATAAGTTGTACAATCAATCTTACAATCACATTTACATTTCATTCAAATTTTCTGAGCTAAATGTTTGCAAAATTATTATAGTAACTTAACATTGACGGATTTTGGATGGTGTGTTTAACTTACCATCTAAAATCCTAATATAACAATTAGTAATACATTTTCCTGATTACAACCAATATTTTTGATTAATTGGCGGCTAATTGTGAGTCGATAAATTCGGCGGCGGCTTCGACTGGCAAAAACTGGTCGGCGGCGACTTCATTCTCTGTTCATGTCCTAAAAATACGAAAGCGAATTTTGTTTATCACGCTTTTCTCTGATATAAAGTTTTTTTCCTTGCCCAAAATTCGATAAACTTTTCAATGAAAATTGAAAACATGCAAATAAAATGGTCAACATGGCTTTAATAATTCAGGTCAACGTAGCTTTAATAATTCAGAAAAATTCTTTATAATTAAAGAAATCAGCCCATGTGCAAAACAATTTATTGACAGTTTATCGTCTTTAATTTTCGACGTTTTGTATCTTTACTAAAAAGCGTTCAAAAACAGGACCTGTCTTTCAACGCTTTATTTTTTCTTGCAACATTGCCTAATTTCTGTTCTGTTTAATTTTTTTATTTATTTATTTATTTAGTTCATTCCTAACACAGCAAGACTCCCAATTTTTGTGCCTTGGGTACAATTTCAATGCAGGTGCCCCCTAGGTGTATATTGACATCTCTAATCTCAACATTCTTTCTGCGAACAATCATTGCTTTTGACTTTCTAGGGTTCAATAAAAGTCCGTTTTTACTTGCCCATTGCAATATATTTGAGAGATCGTGGTTTACCATAGAAATGCAATCCTCAAGCATTGACATTTTGGATGAAATAAATAGTTGTACATCATCCGCGTACATTCTGACGCTACAATGTCGGATCACATTCGGCAAATCGTTAGAGTACATTGTGTATAACAGTGGTCCCAATATAGAGCCTTGAGGTACACCTCTTTTTAATGGAAGCGACGATGAAGATTGACCTTGATGTACAGTAAATTGTTGGCGACCTTTTAGGTAGGAAGCTATCAGTCTTGTAGCAGTATCGGAGAAGGCAAACATGTCGGATAGTTTCCGACACAATGTAGGGTAATGCACTGAGAGTGATGTAATGAGATAAGTACAGAGACTTCATTATTGTCGAGGCTATAACGCAAAGATTCGGAGACATCAACCAGGGCCGTAAGACAACTATGATTCGATCTGAAACCTGACTGGGAAATTGAAAGTAGTTTGCGGTTTTTCAGATGTGTATAAATTTGTTCATGTATTAGTTTTTCGAAGACTTTGGATAAAAAGGGCAGGATGGATATAGGTCTAAACTCGTTAGGGACCTTTTCTATTGGGATGACTTTGGAGCATTTCCAAATATTTGGAAAAGTGCTAGTTGTTATGATAAAGTTGATGACATGGGTTAATGGTCTTAGAATTAGTGGTGCTACAAGTTTAACAAATTTAGGATTTATGTCATCGTATCCTGCAGCGTTTGACTTTATCGATATTAAGGCACACAGTACATCTTCTTCTTCCACATTATAAAAACTCTGCTCTGCATCGATATTTAGAGGCTGCTGCACGGTTATATTATCTTCGATTTCCGGAATTGGCAGGTTCACAAATTTCTCATTCAGTTCTTCAACATTGATATCAGAACTAACAATTGTTCGTTTTTTTATGCCACATATTTCTTGAATTCCTTTCCATGTCTGCTTACCACCAATGGCTCCATTGAATTTGTTGTCATCGTACAAAATTTTGTCTTTTTTTACTTTTGCCACAACTTTGTTCCTAGCAATTTGATAAGTCTTGTAGAGAGATGGGATCTTATATCGTTTCCAACGCCTATAAGCTTTGTCTCTTTTCTCAATTAGCAGTTTAGTGTCTTCCTTGAACCAAGGTCTTAATTTGGGTGTTATAGTCTTTGTTACTAGTGGAACATGTTGATTGTATAAATCTTGTAATTCAAATTTTGTACCCAGATAATGATGTAACTTTCCATACTCAGATATTTCAAAGTTTTTGGACAATTTCAATCTGATTTCTTCAATTTCTTTTATACTGCTTCCAATTATTAAAAGATCATCTACATATAATAGAATAAACAATACTGAATTATCTTTGTAACGAGTGTATAGACAGTAATCATGTTGGGAACGGTCAAAACCCAAATCTCTTAGCTTATTATTGACTGTTTCATTCCAACATCTGGGTGCTTGTTTTAACCCATAAGCTTTAAAATCGTACCCGGAATTTGCTTCATTCCTTCAGGATAATACATGAAAATATTCTCATTAAGACTTCCATGTAGGAATGCGGTTTTAATATCGAGCTGTTGAAAATGTAACCCTTTGTGTACGCCCACTGCAAGCACGATTCTGATCGTTGACAATCTAGCTACTGGAGAGTATATTTCTTCATAGTCTTTTCCAAATTTTTGAAGGTACCCCTTTGCAACAATTCGAGCTTTGTAGCGTTTTGGTTTCCCGTTTTCATCTTTCTTTATAGTAAAGACCCATTTACACTCCAATGGTTTAACATCAAGTGGACACTTGACCGGTTCCCAGACATCATTCTTTTTCATAGACTGTAATTCCTCATTTACAGCAGCTAACCATTTTGATTTATCAGAACATTTATCAATATCTGCATATGTTTCTGGTATAAAAGTTTCCGTTGCGACTGCTTCGAAAATATTCAAATAAAAATCTGAAAAAGTGGTATTAGGTTTGGGTGTTCTTTGGCTGCGTCTCAATCCAACTGAGACTTGTTCTTCAATCGGAGACACTTCGGCTATTTCGTGGTTTTCTTCTTCACCTAAATTTTCATTTGTATTGTCTACTTCCAAATGGGGCTCATGAATGACTTGATTCTGAGTATTCATTTGAATAGAAACATCATCGCAATCACAAACCTCCCCCTCTTGATCGTTTCTATATACATGAACTCTTCCCTTGTCAATAGGATTCAACTTTTTGAATGGAAAAGAAAATTCATCGAATTTCACATCTCTGGCAAGAACCACACTCCGTTTTTCTACATCCCATAGCCGATAACCGTTGGGACAATAACCAATCATAACGTAAGGTTTACTTTTGTTATCCAACTTCTTACGTTTTTGATCCGGTATCCAAGCATATGCTACGCAACCAAAAATCCGTAATTTCGAGAGATCTGGTTTATGGTTATACCACATTTCGGCTGGAGTTTTCGTATTCATCAATGATCTAGTAGGACTTCGATTTATTAAATACACACTTGTGCACACAGCTTCACACCACAGAAAATTTGGATCTCCACATTCCTGTAACAATGCTCGTACTCGTTCGACGATTGTGCGATTCATTCTTTCGGCCACACCGTTTTGTTGCGGTGTGTATGCTATGGTCGTAGTTATTTGTATCCCTTTGACTTTGCAGAACGATAGCATAGCTTCGGATCTGTATTCGCCTCCTTGGTCTACCGTAAGTTGGCTTATATTTGTCCCAAATTTTGCTGTCACAAGTGCCTCATATTCTTTAAATTTTTCGAATACTTCCGATTTCCTCTTAATTGGGTACACCATTGTAAAATGAGTGTAATCGTCAATGAAAGTAACAAAAAATTTAGAGCCGTCCCATGCAGTTGGCGATATGGGACCACATACATCAGAATGGATGTGCTCTAGAGGTCTTGATGAGATATTCCTAGTCCCATTAAATGGTTCTCTAGTCTGCTTGCTTGATACACAAAATCCATCTTTAAATACCTTTGGCAATCCAGTTACCATATCCTTGGAAAACAACTGGAATTGGCCTTGATAGCTGATATGTCCAAGCCGTTTATGCCATATTGAACTTTCTTCTTCTTTACTCAAACTTGCTGTAGATAGGTACTTACATTTCATCTTAATTTCAAACAAATTGCCACATCTCTTTGCTTTTGAAATAACTTCGCAATTCCGTAGAATCAAAGCATAGTTTCTATGAAACACTACCTTCAATCCAGATTCTACTATTTTGCTGACAGAAAGCAAATTTTCTCTGAACTCAGGACTATAAAGAACATTTTTCAATTCAACTTGAACACCAGTGTCAGTAGTAAGGTCGATTTCGCCAACCATCGACACACAAACATGTTCCTCATTTTTAGCCACTTTTATATATTTAGGATTTGACAATTTCTTTAGATTTTTAAACACTTCCTTGTTGTTAACAAAGTGGTCCGTTGCACCAGAATCCAAAGCAAACACAATTTCATTTTCCTTATTGTATGACAAAGCACTTTTATTTGCATCGGCCATAAAACTTACCATAGTTTCATTCTTTGTAGCGATTTTTGCCTCCTTACTCTTGCAGTCTTTCTTCATGTGACCATATTTACCACACCGGTGACATTTTCCATTAAACCGATGTTTTGTTTTATATTTGAACTGAAATGCTGTTGCCTTCTGCAAATTTTCACTTTCATCGCGGTTCTTTTTCTTTGACTGTTCTGCTAATAGCCGGGGTTTCACAACTTCCAAAGTTAAATCTTCAATATTCAAGTTCTCTAAAGCCGTAACAATGGGGTCAAAGGACTCCGGTAATGTTAAGAATAGTTGAGAAACAAGATCTGCCTCTTCTGGTTTAGCTCCAGCGCTTTTCAGTTGTCGTACAAGGGAGTCAAATTTTAGGAAATGTTCCTTGAGACACTCACCTTCTCTCAATTTCAAGTTGGCCAACTCTTTCCTAATAATCGTTTGATTTTGGCATGACTTACACGAAAAAGTCTTATTCAAACTATCCCACATTTCCTTTGCCGATGTCTTGTCCCTTATATATTCCAAGTAATCGTCATGTATTAGGCTGGTTATAATATCCTGGGCTTTTGCATCTAGCTTACGGAATGCATCATTATTGGCTTCTTGAGTTGACGATTTTACAGCTTCGAGACAACCCGATGCATTTAAATGCTTCTCCACCCTAAACTTCCAATTTTCAAAATTTGTTCCAGCAAATTGAGCAATACCAGTTTTATCCGTGGGACCCATAACCTCTTGTAATTCAAAGTCGGTTTTGTATTGAAGAAAATAATTTATTAATGTTTCGTTCTAAGGTTTTTTTTTTCACAGAACTCAAAATTGTGTATATCAAGAAAAATTAATATACTATATGTATTGAAAATAAAGCCTACTTATATAATTTAAATTAAGAAAGAACACAGTTGTGTATTAACCAGTATTTTCAATAATAAATTTATTATTTCATCTGTAAGGTATCTAGTTTTTTCTTCAGATGTTGAGAGGAAATATAATGGGGTCCAACATTTGTTTGATAAATCACATTCCAAAGCTGATATGTTGATTCTCTTAAAGTCACGGTATGTATATGTATTGATTTGTGATGTTATTGAGCAGTCATATGAGAGAAATATTATATCATGTTTTGAGAAACCTGATCCACTCAGTTGATCATAGTGGAGGACTTTCTCATTGTTGTTCACAAATACCAGGTCTAGTAAGGTATTAACTGTGGTAGAGAAATGTGTTGGATTACAGGAATTGACCAAATTCAAATTCAAATATTCCATTGCATCAACCAGATTTTTTTCCAGAAGTACATTACTATTGAAGTCTCCTGTAATAACTATGTCACTGTATTCAACCGATATGGATTCCAACTTCGAAATAATTGGCTCAATAGAAACTTGGCGATTTGGCCTATAAATACATCCAAGTAAAATTTTGGTGTCATTGCATAGCACTTCCAGAAATAAATGCTCATGAATATGAAAACTTCCGGATGAATCTACCAAATTACATCTTAGTGTATCTCGGAGATATATAGCAACTCCCCCTCCGTTAGTTTGCCGGTCAGCTCTAAAAAGTCTGTATCCATTTAGTTTGTATGTTTCATCATTGCAGTCAGGATGAAACCAAGTTTTGGAAACACATACTGCATCTATCCCAGAATTTTCAAAAAGTATACGAAATTCATCGATTTTGTTATTAAACTTTGTGTATTAATATGGCAAATATTTATGCCCGTTGTATAATTTGCCAGTATTCTTATCATTGTAAAATTATCATCTCTGGAACCAAAATTTATGTTAGTACACAGCAGAAATCTCAAAACTTGTTGTGTGTTGTTTAGTGTAAGTGTAGATAATTGAACGAATATATAAACTTAGCGAAAGAATTTTTTTTATCAAAAAATAAAGTAAAGATAAATACGAAGATTAACATTATTTTGTAATGACAATTCGTGTTCAGATAAATAAATTAAAATTTATTTCCTAGTATCAAGTACGCGATACTCAACCTTAAAATAGAATTGCGTCTTAGACGTGCCCTTACTTAATTCTCCGCTTCTTTTGCTTGGAATCAATACCAAAATCGTTAGTGTGAAGACAAAATCTTTGGAATCGGACATGAGTTTTTCAGTGAATATACAAATACATTTTATTATGTACATAATGCTTTAATTTTTAGTCATTGAAACAATGTTCGATTACTTCTTTGAATTCATCATTTTAAAAGATGTAATTGAACGAAACAAATGCTTTAACATTTTCCCATTCAAGTTTAGACAAGGTTTTATAAAAATATAATTGTCCTAACATATATATTTTTTGTACTTTTTTGGGTGAAAACCGAATATAGTATTCACCTTATGGAAATTTAAAATGTTTACATTTTGCGAATTTAAATTAATTTGTAGTTCGTCAACCCCAAAAAGAAGAATATAATATTCATTTTTTTTTAGCAATGATAATTTATTTAGACTTTAACAATCTGAAAAAAAGATAAAATAAAACACTCAAGACATATCAATAGGGTGGAAGATAGAAAAATATACACAAATGTGTGTTTGGAAGCGTATACACTTTCTTTGTTATTCTCATTCTTCATCTTTCAAATCCCCTGTCCATAAAAGGTTTATGATCTTTCAATGGTCTAATTAAACAATAACATAAAGATTCAACGAATCACAGTACCCAATGTAAGAAAACGTGTTCGCAAGCAAACCTTGTAGAAATTATAGAGTATCATTGAAAATTTTTTATAGAAAGACATTTTCGAAATCTCCTCAATGTGATAAAATCGATCCCACACTTGACGCTGGATGACATTGGCATCATACTGAGAACAGAACAGGTTTTCGTGGCATATTTTTACTTATTCGGAAATAAACTAAGAGATAAAAATAGTGAAGATTTTTTTATTTATTCTAATACCTAATACAATAATCGGAATTTAGTATGTACTTAAAGATTTGCTGGGAACTAGAAAATAGTACACCGCATGTAGTTTTTAATTGCATACGATTTGAAGTGAAAATGTTTGAAGTGAAAATGTTTCAACTTATTAAAATAGTTGTTATTTCATATAAACCACGTGTGTGAAGATTCAAGTTTGAAATTTGCAAAAAACCCGTAGCATAAATATAACTGTAGATTTCCAAATTCGATTTTGAATTTGTGACGTTTGGCTTCCTATGCAAAAACTAAGAAAAAGTATTTTCAAATTTGCGCTTTTCACAACTTCTTTTCTAATGAAGACTTTAGTGATTACGAAAGCTGCATCCAGAAAAAGGTGTCTTCGAAACTAAAGGAAAATATGTTCCATCAATTTAGTTTAGCCATTTTATGTCCATTAAGTTAAATTTCTGTGTAAATAATAAAAATTACTTGTTTCAGTAAAAATCCTAAGCAGAAAGTGGTTAGAAATACTTCATTAACTAGAATAATTTGTGGAATTTTACTAATACTGATTTCTTTTCGGGATATAAGTACAATCATATCGTTTGAGCCAATAAAATGTCTTTGATGCTATACGAAGTTAAACTTTCTTAAAAATTAGTTCATTTTAACTTAAAGAAGGAGTCACTTTTTTCTGGGTGTGAGCTCAATCCCTCTTCAATAAATCTGGTCTCTATACCGCACGTGGCTGATTTTTTTGTATAGAAAGCCAAATAGTAAAAATTCAAATCCCAATTTGAATCTCTAGATTTGTATTTAAATTACAGGCTGTCTCTCGGCTAAGTTTTTGCTGCAAATTTCAAATTCGAATTTATCTTCACACCGATACGGTCGGTTAATAATTTTATATGGGCCCTCTAAAAACTGCCGCCAAGATTTGACTTCTGAACCTTTATGGAGAAATAAATATGTGATCCGGTTGAAATTTGGTCCTCCAATTACCATCCGAAAAATTTTATAAGGTTATATAACCAATATGTATATTGTACCTTCTCTGTAATTAGCCCGGTTAATTAATTTCTCTTTGGAAGGATTGAAGAACAACCGTTTATCCAATTCTGCAATGGTTAACCTGCTCGCATTGAATACTATCCCTCCTGTTCTGGTTTACGAAATCGCAAAGCGTAAAATTTTGCTAAACCTCTAGTTTCTGAACCATAGCGATATTATATAAGAAATTTGTATACACAGTTCCTACGGTTAATAAATTTAATTGAAAAAAAAAATTCAAGAACAAATATGGAATGGTTCAAATGTTATAGACAATTAAAAATGCTGCGTTTTGCGAATTCGTAAACGAGAACATGGTGATATATTTCATGAATTAAATTCCGTACTCGGACAAAACATTAAAACCTTTGGGACATTTTAAAGTGGTGCCTATCAGAGAAAGCAAACATCTATGCATTTCATTGAATTTCGTATTTTCGCAGTTTTGGACGCAATATTTGATCTATCTATGTAATTTATAATCTTTGATTCCATTCAAAGTATATCCGAATATGAGTACATATTGGGATATACTCTCTCGTGAGTACTCTTTTTTTCTTTCTCTGGTGTCTATACGGCCAGCTCTTTCGATTTGGTTACTATCACTTCCCTTTGTCCCTTATTGGACCTTTCTGTGAATTACGTATGTTTTACAGTATATTCACAATTTCTATTTTATGTTTAGTTTTGACGAAGGTTAAATAGTTGAAATGACCTGATTCAAGAAACCCTAGTTTATTGTAGACGCTGAATGATTTTCATCTATCTTCTTCATTAGAGGGTAAGTATGCGCTTGTTTTCTGGCGGGGATTTGGTTGGTTGTTTTTCAACCTTTAGTCGATGGTTCGCTAGTCTTTTACTGTATGGTTCGCATTATTTGCTGGAGTAATCTACTTTGTTTTTTTTTTCTTTACACCTGAATTCACTTCTAATACACAGCTTTTCAATTGTATGCTGTTTTTGTTATTTTGTTATTTTTTAGTCTTCGTTTACTTTGTCTTGTACGAATTTCGACATCAAGCGTAGCTATCATCCGTTACATTTTATTCAAGTATCTGAAAATACGAGCGATTAATAATCCATAAAATTCTTTATAGTCTACTCTAGCGCTTGTGCCACGGTCTGTGGAGGCAATCCATTGTAAACTGTGGGAAGTTCATGAAAATTCCCAAAACTCCTATTGCAGGTAATGGATCTTTGGGGAACAGTTCCATATATTTATGTACTATTTTTTATGTTGGTACATTATTTCTATGGCGATATACATTTGTATTGTTGTAAAATTATAGATGTCGGTTTTCATTTTAAAGGGATAAAATAAACCCGTATTTAAAGTTAATATTCATTTTAAAAATGTATTTTTATTTTCATTATACATACGTCTTACGGACAACTTTAAGTGAACAATTTTCGGCAGTTACATTCCTAAGCAGGATGACAGATAGATCCCTAGAAGGGTTTGACATTTGGTCAGCAAACCTTGCACTAAGGGAGCTTCATGAAAATGGGAATTGGGGCATTTTATTTTGTTTAGAAAATTTAATCAACATTTTAAATGCAGAAAACATGAAATTATAAAGTGAATACTAATTTCCCTTGGAAATAAATAAACTGCTCGCATGTATACGATTCATTAGTTGCTGTATTCCATTTGGTGGTATAGTGCTAATTTCAAGTTTACATGAAATATTCGTAATAGGTTTTTATTTAAATGATAATATAGGAAAGGATGGATTAAGAGATATCCGTTGTATCTTTAGGAAATCTTGTGTTAACTTCAATAGCTAAAAGCACTTTAGAGGGTGTCATAATTTTACAAGTGATATAATATTATTTACTTTGTACACTGCAGAAGATTTAGAAAATTTTGACTCTTTTGGCGAGTAATGTATGTATATATTTACAGAATTTTATTTTTCTACTTTATAAACTGAAAACATTTGAAAAACCATTTTGTACATATGTATGTATTTGTATTCCTATTTTTTTGGGGGATTTTTTTTTAATAAAAAAATTAGAACAATTTAAGGAGTTTTTTCTTAATATTTGGGGGAAGGTTCAGAAATCTCCTGGAGATACAGATGCGTAGCTCGCCACTTGAAGATGCTCTTGTACAATGCACTTTGTGGTTGTTTTCTTGTTGTTGTCGTCGATTGTGATGGACAGTTGATATTGAGCGATGACTGAATAGTCTAAGAGTATGTTCACACTGGGCAAATATTTTGTCAAACTTTTTTCCAAAACATTTTCGAAATATCTGGATAATAATTTTAGAAAATGTTGCTATCGTGATGTTATATATTAAATATGAGCTACAAATGTTTGGTGGTTTTACTGTGTCGACGAAGTCCTTTTTGAGTTCTGTCAAATATTTGCCTAGTGCGACCGTACCATAAGTAAGTCCGTATCTACCAACAATGTTGACATCAAGAATGAAATGTCAATGTGCACGTCATGAGACAATCACTACTGATACATAACTCCATATAGAACTACTATACCTAACCTAACCCAATCTTTTTATGTTTGATAAATTTCCGAATTGAAAACCACAAAAATTATCACAGAATATTTATTATAAAATGTTTTAAATAGATAAAAAATAAATAATTAGATATTAATTGCCCTAAAATAAGGATCATTTATAATAGAAGAATATTCTAATAAAATCTTTTAATCTAACTACTTTAATTTTTACCGTGTTCAATTTCTTTATGAAAATTCCATTGAAAATATCACTTTCTTTGAATACTAGTGCAGTTTCACAGAATTTAACATACAAAACAATAGTTTGTTGCCATTTATTGATTTGATTATCTCTTCTGTGAAACATTGTCATTAGTTTGACAATGAGGCTGTTTATACCGGCTTTGAAAGCTTATCAAGTGGGAATAACATCAGCATAGTATATTTGTTCATGAGGCAACTGCTTTCTATTTGGTAGTTCGTTCGCTTGAACTGAAACCAAACTGAATTAGTCATACAAATGTTCGCATATCTATTACTAAAAGCTAGAGAAGTCGTTGCCATCGTTTGTTCTTGTGTTATTAACCATACATTCATGCCTTATCATCATCCTTTATGGAAATTATTGCTTATGGGGAATTCACAAAATGATTTAAAGCGATGCGCGTATTGCTGGTTTTATTGGATATCTGTCTAAAAGCGCTACTGCATTGAAATCACAAAGCTAATCCGTCACTTAAGAGGAGAAATCAGTGAAGGAAAGACTTTCCACGTCATGGGTGGGTGAGAATACGTTATGTTTTTAGAATACTTAAATTCTTGTTTTTTTATTCTCTTTTTGCTAAATTTTTTTGAAATTATGTCAATAGAAATGTTGAAATTTTGCCTCTTTCACGTTCAGTGTTTGAATCAAAAATGAGCTGAAAAAAAAAACATTAAAATCCTTTTTTTATTTGAGTGTCGGAGCATACATGAAGCTCTGCACTTTTTAAAAAGAGCCGGCCGACATGACAGCTCCGCTCACAAGTGCCGATGAAATGAACAGCGCTTTTCAAAAACTCATTGAAGTGTTCTATGAAATGAGGGTTGTGTTGAATTTTGTATACGTAACTGAGATGCGAAATTGTAATTTTTAAACATTTTTCTAGGGAAACAATTGGAAATAAAAATATTGATAACATCAATATTAAATGCTGTTCTATTAGCAAAATTCTTCCGTATTATATGCTTTCCTGCTTTCCTTAATAAATAAAATCGCCTTTTCATAATAAGTTCCATTTTTTGTTTTTTAACTAAACACATATATGTTTATAGGCTATTTCTAAATTAATACATGTTTGCATCCAAGCATATTATATTTACAAACATTTTGTCCCAAAGATAATATGTTGTAACATATTAACATATATGTCCCAAACATGAACATTATATGCTTGCACTTATAAATATTGTGTTAAAAAATTTGAGTTCCAAATACATAATTTTTACCCCCAAACATATGAAAAACAGTCTTTTTCTTCCGTGTAGATTTAACATTCTATTTAAGTGTGCCGAATTTGATCCAAATCGGTTCAAATTTACATAAAGCCCCCCTATATTTGTTCTGCCGATTAAGGCAAATCTGGCAAGAATATTCACATGGTACACACAATTTCAATGATGATTTACCCATATTGCACAGAAAAAAATATCACCAGAATATTTCCAATTAAAAAGTTAATTGAAGTTGAATGTTTTTTCAATTAATAAATTAATTGATACAATTAACTTTTTAATCAAGGTAGAAACATTAGGTTAATTAAGTCAATGATTGAAAATTTTAAAATTTTTAATTAAAAAATTAATTGATAGAATTAAGTTTTTAATCAAATTCGGAAGACGAAGTCAGTTAAAAAAAGTGATGAACATTTCTTAATCAAAATAAAAATTCTAAGCCAATTCAGAAAGTAGTTGAAAATAGTTACCTTTTTAAATAAAAAATTAATTGGGGTTTGCATTCAAAATCAATTAAATTTTTAATTGAATCAATTAAAAAATTAATTGAAAATTGCTAATGACATCAATTAATTTTTTAATCAAGGATTTTTTCTATGCCCAATTAAAACTATATATATATATATATATATATATATATATATATATATATGTATGTATATATATATATATATATATATATATATATATATATATATATATATATATATATATATAGTATGTATATATATATATATATATATATATATATATATATATATATATATATATATATATATATATATATATATATATATATATATATATATATATATATATATATATATATATATATATATATATATATATATATATATATAATATATATATATATATATATATATATATATATATATATATATATATATATATATATATATATATATATATATATATATATATATATATATATACATACATATATATATATATATATATATATATATATATATATATATATACATACATATATATATATATATATATATATATATATATATATATATATATATATATATATAATATATATATATATATATATATATATATATATATATATATATATATATATATATATATATATATATATATATATATATATATATATATATATATATATATATATATATATATATATATATATGTGTATGTATATATATATATATATATATATATATATATATATATATATATATATATATATATATATATATATATATATATATATATATATATATATATATATATATTATATATATATATATATATATATATATATATATATATATATATATATATATATATATATATATATATATATATATATATATATATATATATATATATATATATATATATATATATATATATATATATATATATATATATATATATATATATATATATATATATATATATATATATATATATATATATATATATATATATATATATATATATATATATATATATATATATATATATATATATATATATATATATATATATATATATATATATATATATATAT